>NC_085030.1:17318376-17473376 GCF_963692335.1 Osmerus eperlanus
GAGTTTGAAACATTAGCATCCCTCTAGGTCACCTCTGATCTCGTCAGGGTTAGGGTCAGGTCAGCTCAGCTGGAAACGTCAACCCTCCTACAGTGAACAGGTCGTTGGGGCGGCATGAGTGGAACATGTCTTAGTCGCGCTGCTCAACAGTCCTTACGTTCCCTCTCTGGTTCTTGAACTTGGACCTCTGACTTGCAAGCACAACTCCTTACCAGCTATGCCAACGACAACTAGCTATTTGTTAGCCAGCTAGTCTAACCAGCGAGTCTATTCAGACTCCAAATGGAGCTAGCTTGTCGCTGGTGTGGGTGGACAGTATTTTCCACCTGAGGAGTGAATGTAACTGATTCTTACTGGCCCGACTAGCGAGGTCTCACCTGGCTGCGGTCGCGGGCGCTGGTGTAGCGGATCTTCTGGATGAAGTAGAAGATGAGCCAGGCGGAGGAGATGATCATCAGCACGATGAAGGAGATGGACACGAACACCAGAGAACCCCCCGGTTGATGTTGTCTTGGCCTGGCCGCGCTGGCCCACCATCACGCTCACCAGCACCGTCAGGTTCTTCTCCAGCAGACCAGGATCTCCCGGCCGTACGACTCGGTGATCATCACTGCCACCGTCTCCCCGCACCTGGCAGAGACCAGGACGACAAGGACATCAGGGACAAGAGAGAGAGGGGAACTATTTATCCGTGTTCTACCAGCATGGAGCTGGAGATAGACAGACTGGGGACACCAACCGTCCTGGCCCCACAAGAATGGTTAAACCAGACCCCACGCACACACACACCTGCTTCACAAAGTGCCCATGATCACACTCCACGTACACATCATTTTCAGTCAGCCTCAGCCATACTGAACACACACAGGCACCTGTTAATTGGCTTAACGAGGGGTCTGTTTTGGACAGGAAATGTTGGAGCAGGGAGAAAAAAGATTTAATATTATTGTAAATCAGCTAGACTCTTTCTAGTCTCAACAGCAGCATGATTAACAGTCATCTCTGTTTACCATCCCCTCACTTCCCTCCTCCTCATCCTCCCTCTCCTCTCCCTCTCCCCTCATCCCCCCTTTCCTCTCTCTCCTCCTCTCCTCTCCCCTCTCCCCTCTCCTCTCCTCTCCCCCTCTCCCTCTCCTCTCCTCCTCCCCCTCTCCCTCTCCTCCCTCCTCCCCCTCTCCTCTCCTCTCCTCCCCCCCTCCTTTCTCTCCTCTCCCTCTCCTCCTCCCCGTCCTCTCCCTCTCCTCCCCCCCCCTCCCTCTCCTCCCCCCCTCTCCCTCTCTTCCTCTCCCTCTCCTCCTCCCCTCCTCTCCCTCTCTCTCCTTTCCCTCTCCCTCTCTCTCCTCCCCCCTCTCTCTCCTCTCCCTCTCTTTCTCCCCCCCTCTCCCTCTCTCTCCTCTCCTCTCCTCCTCCCCCTCTCTCTCCCTGTGCATGCATCCCTCTACTGTAGTCATATCATAACCACCACATAACGGCAGCCTCACATCCAGACACATAACCCAACCCTCTCATCTCCTGCAGCTGTCAAAGCCAACCACAACACCCCAGTAACACACTGATGAAGGCCTCCACACACACACACGCACACACACCACACACTCATATACAACCACAACACCCCAGTAACACACTGATGAAGGCCTCCACACACACACACACACGCACACACACACACACACACAGGGAGGGAAGAACGGGGGGGTAGAGAGGGTGGGTGGAGGGAAAGTGCAGTGACTGCAGGGATTGCAGGCAGGGACGTAAACAAACACAGACACATCCCTGATGACTCATGCAGTCGTTTAGTGTACCTGCCAGTGGGGGCGACCTTCACCTGTCAGTGACATCACCAACCTGCCCAGACAGACATCCTGTCAGAGAAGCAGGACTGCACAGTCCCTGTGGATGCTGACGTGCTGATCACACACACACACACACACGTACACACACACCCACACACGCACGCACACACACACACACACACCCACACACGCACGCACACACACGCACACCCACACACGCACACCCACACATGCACGCACACCCACACATGCACGCACACCCACACACGCACACCCACACACGCACACGCACACCCACACGCACACACACGCACACCCACCAACGCATGCACTTACGTTGCACAAATGCAAGCACGCAATCACACAAAGGAGGTAGGAGTCTGATAGACAGGTGATTGCCTCATGAGGACTTGTCAAAGATCCTAAACAAGTTCGTTATCACAAACCTGATAAACACATTTCACACAGTAGGTCAGCTGAGGAAGGAAGACAGCTGCATGATCGAAAAATGTAAATACCGATCTCTCTTGTCTCCCCCTGTCTTGGCATGCCTTCCTCTGTGCAGCTGATTTTATCTCTCACCTTTGTCTACATCTGTATCTGTCTACAGCGCATGAGGGTGCCTCCCACAAACACCCACCACATCATCCCCTCAAAGTCAAACGTCAAAAACAGATACTCAGTCCAACGCAGCGCATGATAAACGACATGCTTTTCAGGCAAACATGTGATTGATGTCGGAAAGAAGCCAGCATCTACAAGCCAGCATCTACAAGCCAGCGTTCATGAAGAGAACGACCTTATAAATTAGTCATAGGCTGCTTTCTATATTTATAAAAATCATCGATCTCCCCCGATGGCTCTGTCACACCCAGTGACTCATTTTCTCGCTCCCTCCTCCCTCTTCCCCTTTCTCCCCCACTCCACCCCCCCCCCCCCTCCCTCGCCCCCTCCTCCCTCCCTCCTACTCCCCTCCTCCCCTCCTACTCCCCCTCCTCCCTCCCCTTCTCCTCCTCTCCTCCTCCCCCTCTCCTCCTCAACAAGACCTGTAAGCTTCGGTGGCTTCAGATGAAGGCTAGCTTCATCTGAAGCCTGCTGACATGCTAACCCTCATGCTGTCTGAGCCTCCCTCTCCCTGCCTCCCTCCCTCCCTCCCCAGCCTGTTTGTGCCTGTTCTCATCCTGTGGTTACTGACTGACAAGCATCTGGGGTAGCAGCTTAAGGTTAGCTAGCGTTTAGTGTGTCTAACACCATTAAAGGCTGTAACCATTCAACTAATGTTAAAGTATGACAAGTATTTGGCTCTGTCTTATGAAACAAATGGGGAACGGCAGCACAGTGTTTGAAGGCGTTCATACTTTTAGTGCAGCTTGCAAGCAATTCTCTGACCTCTATTGCAGTCAATAGCAGACAGCCACACCATGCTAGCACACGGATGCACCCAGCCTTTCAATGAGAGTCCGAGGGCAGGTTAGAGCAGGGCTGTGAGATGACGTTGACGCTTCTGAATCCGCAACCTGCTCTGTCACCCAGCCACTCACTCAGGGCCTGGATGCTCTGTCACCCAGCCACTCACTCAGGGCCTGGATGCTCTGTCACCCAGCCACTCACTCAGGGCCTGGATGCTCTGTCACCCAGCCACTCACTCAGGGCCTGGATGCTCTGTCACCCAGCCACTCACTCAGGGCCTGGATGCTCTGTCACCCAGCCACTCACTCAGGGCCTGGATGCTCTGTCACCCAGCCACTCACTCAGGGCCTGGATGCTCTGTCACCCAGCCACTCAATTAGGGCCTGGATGCTCTGTCACCCAGCCACTCACTCAGGGCCTGGATGCTCTGTCACCCAGCCACTCACTCAGGGCCTGGATGCTCTGTCACCCAGCCACTCACTCAGGGCCTGGATGCTCTGTCACCCAGCCACTCACTCAGGGCCTGGATGCTCTGTCACCCAGCCACTCACTCAGGGCCTGGATGCTCTGTCACCCAGCCACTCACTCAGGGCCTGGATGCTGATACGTTACTCAAAGGAACAAAAGCAAACAGGTCAAGCTAAGGGAGAGTTCTCAAGCAACTGAACACACTGTGGCTAAAACAGACTGTGAGAGGAGGAGAGGGGGAGAGGAGAGGAGGAGAGGAGTACAGGGGGAGAGGAGAGGAGGAGAGTAGGACAGGGGGAGAGGAGAGGAGGAGAGGAGGAGAGGAGAGGAGGAAAGGAGTACAGGGGGAGAGGAGAGGAGGAGAGGAGGACAGGGGGAGA
Organism: Osmerus eperlanus; assembly: GCF_963692335.1. Classification (NCBI taxonomy): domain Eukaryota; kingdom Metazoa; phylum Chordata; class Actinopteri; order Osmeriformes; family Osmeridae; genus Osmerus; species Osmerus eperlanus. Next base: position 17,322,431 of record NC_085030.1, read on the forward strand.
GGAGAGGAGGAGAGTAGGACAGGGGGAGAGGAGAGGAGGACAGGGGGAGAGGAGAGGAGGAGAGGAGTACAGGGGGAGAGGAGAGGAGGACAGGGGGAGAGGAGAGGAGGACAGGGGTAGAGGAGAGGAGTAGAGGAGGACAGGGGGAGAGGAGAGGAGGAGAGGAGTACAGGAGAGGGGCAGAGGATGAGAGAGAGGGTGGAAACAACTGAAGTGAGCAGAGAGGGAGAAAGAAAGAGGGAAGTGTGTGTGTTGTTCACTACAGTATGCTGTGTTGGTGTTTGGTTGTGGCTGAGATCCAGTTTGTCCCCATGTCCTTCAGACAGACCACAGTGTTCTCTCTCTCTCTCCCTCTCTCCCCCTACCTCTCTCTCCCCCTCTCTCTACCCTGCAGTTCTCACACACGCTCTACCCTTCTCTCTTCACTTACCTTAACTGTACTCTGACCACTACTTCATAAACAACATCCACTCAACCAAAACTAACTAGACCTTGGACCACTGGCATCACCATAAAACACATAACCGAGGGACACATCGGGTTCTCCCAGTCAACTGTGTCAACACGCTGCAAGAACAGACCCCAACCACCAGAGAGAGAGACAGAGACAGACAGACAGACAGACAGGGAGAGACAGAGACAGATAGAGAGAGATAGAGAGAGAGAGACAGGGAGAGACAGGGAGAGACAGACAGACGGAGAGACAGACAGAGAGACAGGAGCTGACCTTCATGGCCCATCTTGACGGTGTCCTCTTTAGAGTTGTTGTTGTAGATGAGCACGGCCGAGGCGTTGAAGGCAGAGGCCTTCAGGATCTTCTCCTTGAAGGTGCAGTTCCCCCGTTGCAGCAGCGCCACCCAGTGGAGGGTCCGGGGGGGCACCAGGAAGCGGGTTCGGGGGTCGCAGCCCTGGCGGTCCACCACTGGGGGGAGGGGGGAGGGGGGACTGGGGTTAGGCACCACGGCAACCAGGCAAAATTCTAAATACAGTATTATCATTATTATATTCATTGTGTTATTATATCCAAAGTGAGGTATTGGGGATTTGAACCTGCGCTCTCTGTAGTCTAACGCTCTAACCACCGAGCCCCAGCTGTGACCTGGTTGTGCACCTGTGTGGGACTCAGGTGCTCCAGCAGCTCACCTGTCTGAATCCAGGCCTTGATGCACCACATCTCCAAACCGCTATTTAACCCATTAAAGAGTTCAAAAAATGGCCAATTGATTCCCACAGCGCAAGTTATTTTTCCAAAACGGCAGCTAGCTAAGGTAATTGTATAACATTTTAAAGCCAGGCTCGTTACTTTAGTTTTAATCTGTATTTGGTGGCATGATCAATATTATTTATTGTCATTGCACGCCTTATTTCATGTTTTTTTTCTTTTTTTCTTTTACATTTACATTTAGCAGACGCTCTTATCCAGAGCGACTTACAGTAAGTACAGGGACATTCCCCCCGAGGCAAGTAGGGTGAAGTGCCTTGCCCAAGGACACAACGTCATTTTTGCGTGGCCGGGAATCGAACCAACAACCTTCTGATTAATAGCCCGACTCCCTAACCGCTCGGACATCTGACCCCCTCCTTTTTAAAGGTTCACATTTTATTTGGGGAAAATACACGTTAGAAAGGTTCCAAAAACTTTTCCCCCCCAAATACATTTTTGAAAGGTTGAAATTATTTTTCACATTTACAAACCAGTTACACAACGTGGCATCTGCACCACTGAACTTTTCATACTGAGAACTCTTAAGGTGTGTGGAGAGAAAGTGCTGATGTACTGCTGGCTTGTTGTGACGGCAGCTCACTGAAGAAACCAGTTCAGAGATTTATCTTTTCATCAATCAGACAACACAATGCTGTCCACAAACAGCCGCCACAGTTGTACAAGGAACGTAAACAAACACAAAATGGGAGGTTAAAAGTCCAGTTTATGTGTTTGTGTCACGAACACAGTGACATGAACACACAATCAACCCAGGAGTTATTACAGCATAACTCTTCCATTAAACTATCCACATCAACTCAAAAGACAAAAACAGAAGCATTAAAACTGATAATAAATATAAATAACTGAAAAACCTCTGGCTATACAAGAGAAAATGCCTCTAGACGCCTAAAGCTTAACAAGAAAAGCTTTCCTGTGTTGTGAAGCTGAACCCTGTGTGTGGTGGTGCTCTAGAGAAGCTGAATCCTGTGTAGAGCCCGACCGATATATCGGCGGGCCGATATTTTCGGCCGATATTAGGCATTTTCCAAACTATCGGTATCGGCATTTATAATGGCCGATAAATGAATATATATATATATATTTATTTATTTATTATTATTTTGTTTTTGTTCAAAGGACTTTAAGTTTCATATCTTAAGTTTGTATTTTTATACATTTTATTTATCAGAACTTTAATATATTTAGATGTTCCTCTGTTCTGATGTGACAATAAAACAAACAAGTTTATTTTTAAACTGCATTATCATATTAGTTTAGTGAGGAACTAATAACAGGAGTCAGATGGTTGAGTGGTTAAGGAATCGGGGTATTAATCAGAAGGTTGCCGGTTCGATTCCTGGTGGTGTCAAATGACGTTGTGTCCTTGAGCAAGGCACTTCACCCTACTTGCCTGTGGGAATGTCCCTGTACTTACTGTAAGTCGCTCTGGATAAGAACGTCTGCTAAAAATGACTAACTACAAATAACTAATGTTAGGGAAATCAGTTTGTTTTGTTACGCGTTTCTGTATTATTAAAATGTTTTTTTATATCGGCCTATATCGGAATATCGGATTTTTAAATCACCAAATATTTGTATCGGTATCGTCCTTAAAAATCCTTTATCGGTCGGGCTCTAATCCTGTGTGTGGTGGTGCTCTAGAGAAGCTGAACCCTGTGTGTGGTGGTGCTCTAGAGAAGCTGAACCCTGTGTGTGGTGGTGCTCTAGAGAAGCTGAACCCTGTGTGTGGTGGTGCTCTAGAGAAGCTGAACCCTGTGTGTGGTGATGCTCTAGAGAAGCGAAGGGGCCGGAAGGTTCCAGGGGGAGAGTCAGTCTCAGTGGAGGCACACAAACATGAGTCTGGTCCCTGTGGGTGAGGCTGGTCCCTGTGGGTGAGGCTGGTCCCTGTGGGTGAGGCTGGTCCCTGTGGGTGAGGCTGGTCCCTGTGGGTGAGGCCAGCCAGCAGCAAGCTGCTCCTCCCATGCAGACACCATCCCTGGCTGACAACACAGCAACTCACACAACCACAACACAACAGGCAAGGTCACAGTGATTCAGATCAGGAATGAGGGAGGGAGGTGGGGAGAGGGAGGGAAGGAGAGGGAGGGAAGGAGGTGGGGTGAGAGTGAGGGAGGGAGGGAGTCCTGCTTTATTCAGCTTCCTTTTTCAGGCAACAGACTGGCTGATGATAATGTGTGTGGGTGTGTGTGTGTGTGTGTGTGTGTATGAGTGATGAAATCACAGTTTGTGTGACTAATGCAGCGTGGTGTTCATTCTAGAGCTTTGTCTGAGTAACTACACCACAACACAGAGTTAAGTGTAGAATGAAATATGATGTCTTCTCATTTCCCCTGCAAGAGGCAGCCTCATAGCTGAATCAACGAATACATTTGGCAGACCGGTGTAAAAATTTACCTAATCTCTATGACTTAAACGTCCTTTTAAGTTTTCCCTTCTCGTGATATTTTCAGGCATTTAGCCTACTCATATTGCATTCATTCATTAATAAAGAACCCCCTTTTAAGATTATTCTACGACGTTACCGGCAGTAGAAGATGGAATCGCGATTCAAGCATTACCATCTGCTAACTGAAAAAATGCCCCCAAAAACGTAAATAAGCTTGACATTTATTTAGTGGAAAATCGCTCATTCATAAAAATCTCACTGGTAGCGATCATTGTCAGTAACAACGCAAAATGCGATATAGCCCTGTGTGGAGAAGCTGCCCCGGTAAATTCTACTACAGTACAGTACTAGACTACTGCTGTGTTCGTCTTGGTAGCGATTGCGTTGGTTGAATTCGATTGAACGTTCCGTTGTACGGTTTAGGCTGAAATTAATTATTTTCATGAACAGATTGACAAATTTAGGCTGTGGCAATGAAGTTCAGGTTAGTGGTCAGAGACTTTTGATTTAAGTAAGGGGAGTGCGGAACATGTTCTGTCGCCGTTTGACTTCCTAAACAGCTGTGTACTGTAGATGTTTTTGTAGTGTGTCTCGCGTAAGCTACAGCGTTGCAGTGAGCAACACTGGTTTGAAACCACAGGTAATGATAATTTCACCAACAAATCGTTTACTTGTAATGTAATGTCATAATAAATCCTACAACGAAAATGTATTTGTGAGGAATGTTTATTTTAACGATTGAAAACAGATGCATCATAGACCACTGTAGTATGTGTTACCCGGGCAACAGAGGCTAATGTCATGCTAATGCTTCAGTGAAATAGTAGACTACCGTTTCCGAAAGTAGATGTGGGCCTACTTCCTTAATAATATCAGCTAATATTGTACATTACATTTCACAATTGTGTTTCACATCACAAAGTAAAATGAGTAAATAGTTATCACCCTGGCCTCTTTGCTTGTGGCGTTCCTGCAGCTGCCTTGCAGTAAAGCTATAGTTAGCCTAGCTATCCCCCAAGTTAACAGATGCGAAACGAATGTTCTGCTACAGGTAGTCACGCGTGTTTTCGTGACGTTAGTGACGTAGTGACGTTAGTAACGTCAGTGACTGTGGCTAGCAAATTAGCCACCGTTAGCTTCACTTTTCGCCACAAAAACTTAATTCCCACTTAAACCATGCAACGGAACGTAAATAAAAATACAAGCAACTCAATCGCTACCAAGACGAAACTTTTGACACCTAGGTTGTCTATGTAGGCCAAATATTGACAAAGATTTAGGGGGCAAAAATAAATAATAATAATAAATAAATAAATATATATGTGAGAGAACAAAGGTTGTGCTCTCGCCGAAGGCTTGAGCACACCCAATAATACTGACAATTTTCAGTTACAGTAAAAATCGCCATTAACGGTTCTATACTGTTAGAAGATTTCCTACACAATTCAGAAAGACAGAAAGTTGCCTGACTGTTGAGAGGGTTGCTAAAGTTGCTAGACCATTAGCTCTCAGGAGTCTCTGTTCTGTGTGGTACCTGACTGAACACTAATGTTTTTACTGAGGGTCTGATGTGTCCATTAGCAGAAGTTCTTAAGTCAATGCTGAGATAGTCATAACTGCCATCTGTCGGTTCGCTTTCGCTAATGAACAAGGATGCGAGCAGGGAGACCGTGTGTGTGTGTGTGTGAGTGAGTGTGAGTGTGTGTGTGTGGGAGTGAGTGTGTGTGTGTGTGGGAGTGAAGGGTCTCAATACCCAGGATTATTTCCCCTCATCCATCCACAGTCCAAACCCCCAGGCTTGAGACAGGCATTACGATGTGAAAGGGTAGAAGCTGAACTAATTATGCAATCAACTAACAAAACCTCAGAAGATAACATGTCAGCATGTTTGTGGAGGGCTGGGACGAGCATACAGCCACAAACACTAATCCCCTCATAGGAGCTCAGAACCCATCCTCTGCAGTAACTGGTTAGTGATCCTGACCTACTACACCCAGCCAGATTAAAATCCCTCCCCCAACCAACATTTCACTCCTAAATCAGATTAGCGCCCCAAAAAGCCCTTTTTCCTCATACACACCAAAGATAAAACTCTCTATCATAATTGCGTTTATTCTTTCCAAGAAATTGAAGATTGAAAAAAAAAAGAAGAAAAGAAAACGCCCAGTCATCTCTCAGAGGAAGTTATCTTTCCCAGCCGTCTCCTCCCTCGTGTTCCTGGTGATGGGGAGGCCAGGCCCAACCCTGTCTGGGGAGCGACCAGCAAACACGCACAAATGGGAGTGTAATCTTAATAAGCCGCCTTGCAGGCACATTCTGAGGATGGAGGAGGAGGATTAAATTCTGCTGTGATGACTGGAGAGTGAGACTCAGATCTATGCAGGATTCTAGCGTCGTACTATCGCGCTCTTCCAAGAAACCGACGGTTAAAGCATCATCAAACCGATTTCTTTGTGCTTGAAATCATTAGAATATCAATCGTGTCTGTTTTTTGAGTCCTGGTCCGGTCGGTAGAAAACAAGATGAGGCGTGTGATGGAGAGAAGGAGAAAGAGACAATATCAAATCTCAGAGAGAGCGAAAGAGACAGAGAGAAAGCTAAATATCAAATCTCTGAGAGAGACCGAGAGACAGAGCCAAATATCAAATCTCATATAGAGGATGGGATCAAATCAAAGCCTTGGCTTGTGATGTGACCCAGAAAAGAACAAGTAATCTCTATCCTCATACCTAACACACACACACAATACTCCAGCCCCAGCAGTACAAGCTGTATGCTGGAGAAGCAGAGAGCGTGTCTGATTACCCAGAGTGCCCCAGGGTAAATTATATCCCAGAAGCCTGTGCTGCTATCAATAGTCATTAAATAGGTAAAGGTAACCAAGGTGAGACTGAGATTTAATCACCACTTGATGAAGATTGAAGACGTCTTTCGTGAAACAATATGTGTGAGTTTTGCAACACTGTCTGGTATAATTTCCTGATTTTGGTGTTTCAGCTCTACGTGACCCTCTCCACACCAGCTCTATGTGACCCACCAGTTGAGAAACACAGCATGATGCGATCGATACTGATCGATCAAAACCGTTCACGGTTTACCAGCTCAAAAAAAATAAGCATTCCACAATGCAAAACCCAAGATTTGCCTATTTAGGCAATTATTTTTTGTCTGTAGATGTTAAGGGAACGAAACTAAATGACCTGTCAGGCCCATTGACACTTGACTGTTTTGAAGGATTGTCTTGTTGAACAAGAAGCAAGTATGTGCCTGGTTTCTCTGTTAGTTAACAGTGCGTGTCATGTTAAAACCATGGTCTGAGCAGCTGAAGCAGGAAGTGCTCAGAAGCACAGGAAACCCACTGCTGCAACGAGGAAGGGACATCGTTTGTTGTCGATCTCTCAATCTTGTGTGAAGCACATTGTAAAAAAAACTGTAAAAGAAATGCTATGGTATTGGTACTGCTATGGTATTGCTTACATTTCTTAAATACTGGTATGTAATACATAATATATTCAGAATAAAGCAGTCATTAACATTCCATGGGGGAGAAATAAGTAGATTCTTCTATTCCTCCTGTTCCCATGATGAACAGTGTTATCTGTGTTCCATTGATGAGGGCTTTTTATATCCTCGTGCGCAAGCTTTACTCAGGGTTGGTTAGACTCAGAGTTGACTGAACACTGAAAGTGTCAACTCTGAGTTTGGCAGCTCAGAGTCAGTCATGCCAGAGTAGCGGTTGGAACTCAAGAGTGTGTTAACCCTGCTCTCTGAGGGGTTCAGGCAACGACCACAACTGTTGTGATCGCAGTGATGTTGGGAAGACTTCACTGATAGGGATTGCCGTTGGAGGCAGGTGTGAGGACATCTGTGTGCTGCATGCATGCCCCAACACAACACTACCCTCAGAACTTGGGGGGAAGGGGGACTGGGGGGCAGGGGGGCTGGAGGACTGGGGGGCTGGAGGACTGGGGGGCAGGGGGACTGGGGGGCAGGGGGGCTGGAGGACTGGGGGGCTGGAGGACTGGGGGGCAGGGGGACTGGGGGGCAGGGGGGCTGGGAGAGCCATTCTTACAGGCTGTTTTACAGGGTATTTATGAACAGGGCAATGGGGGCTGGCACGCAGGGGCCCTGATTGGAAGGCGGCATGCGTTTTGCGTCTTATTGGCAGACGGCATGCGTTTTGCGAGTTCCCCATTGGCTGCATGCGTTTTGCGCTTTCCCCATTGGCTGCATGCATTTTGCGTACTCCGTACTTGTCTGCAGACACGTGTGGAACGGACATCTGCTAACCACAGGAGATGGAGTAAGATAGGACGAGAAGAGGGGAGGATGAGAGAGAGAGAGGAGGGAGAGAGGAGAAGTAGAGTGAGAGAAGGGAAGGGATGTAGAGAGAGAGAGGGTAGGGGAGGTAGAGAGAGGGGAGGAGAGGAGAGGGGAGAGGAGGAGAGTGCGAGGAGAGCAGGAGAAGTGGAGAGGTTCTTCCATGGCTACCGCTCCATCTCTCCTGGGCCACACACCCGTACGCCCTCCTCTGCCCTGGGCCACACACCCGTACGCCCTCCTCTGCCCTGGGCCACACACCCGTACGCCCTCCTCTGCCCTGGGCCACACACCCGTACGCCCTCCTCTGCCCTGGGCCACACACCCGTACGCCCTCCTCTGCCCTGGGCCACACACCCGTACGCCCTCCTCTGCCCTGGGCCACACACCCGTACGCCCTCCTCTGCCCTGGGCCACACACCCGTACGCCCTCCTCTGCCCTGGGCCCCACACACACGTAGATGGAACGGCCACAAGCAGGAAGTACCAATTGCAACACTCCGAACAGGAAGTGCTCACTGCAAAACTGCAAACAGGAAGTTCTAAATCAAGTGGCTAATGTTTCCATTTTGAAGAGTGTGGGAGGAACGGGCTCTGGCAAATACAAACTCCCCTCGAAGTAGCACTCATTATTAGCAACACAGGCTACAGTATAAAACACAACCTGAGACCACACCTCAGGAATATGAATTCACCCCAGTTAATTTCAGGAAGTTTTGAATAATCTGAAATAACAAGTGACTTTGTTCCACAGGGGTCACATTTCAGTGTCTACTAGATGAGTGATTGTAGATTATACCCTGGAACATCTCTGCACCTGCCAGGAGGGATGTGGACCGCCAGGAGGATCAGATGAGTATTTGACACCCGGACTGCAGAACCGACAGTTTGTTTTCCCTCGTTAGCAAGAGCTACAACAGCGTCAGCCTGGTTGTGACGAACGTAGGAATTTGCCTGTGAAGTGCCACGCTATGTTTGTTTGACATTGTCACACAAGTGTTGGCAAATCTGAGCTGTCTGCGCATTGTAATCCTATGAATGTTTGCTTAGGAATACTGCATGCTTGGAAACAAGACATGAATATTTCTCATGAGTTTTGGGCTGAGGGCTAACCGGTAGCTGCACAGGGTGTTGAAACATCCTTCCACCACCCCTTCCAGTGTTCTGTTAGACCTTGAGTAACCTTCTGCCAAGCAAGAGAAGGCTTTTCATTACTCACACACAACTTGCATTTTGAAAATGCATGAAACGCATTGGCTCGACAGAAACAGAGGACCCATTTAGGAATCGCTTGATTTGTTTAATTCAAGGGACATTAATAGTCTTGTTCTCCGATATCTAAAGCACACATCAGGCCCGTACACTGAGACCGTACTCATGTCAGGTCAGCGTGCTCATTCCCTGTGTATGGAGGCCAGATACTGCACCATGTGATACTGCACCATGTGAAGGCTTTCGACATGAGTACTGCTGCTCTAGTTATCCTGGCTGGGCTGTACATGACGGCCTGACTGTCTGACTGTGACTGTACTCGCTTCAGGCTGGACCATCACGCCGACACAAGACACACACAGGAAAGTAGGCCAATGGGAGTCAGGTGGCAGAGCGGTTAGGGAAGCGGGCTTGTAATCAGAAGGTTGCCAGTTCGATTCCCGGCCGTGCCAGATGACGTTGTGTCCTTGGGCAAGGCACTTCACCCTACTTGCCTCGGGGGAATGTCCCTGTACTTACTGTAAGTCGCTCTGGATAAGAGCGTCTGCTAAATGACTAAATGTAAATGTAAATGCAATGGTGGTCAACACAAGCCACACCAAAACCCAAGGTAGGCAATACCGCAGATGTGTACCACGGATGGTGAGTGCTCTGTGCTTTTCTCGTCCGTGGGTTTCCATAGCAACTATTTTTACGGTACCTGTCATATTCAGATTCTCCAAAAAAAACATTTATTTAAAATAACAACACACACACGCCCCCCCCCCCCCCACACACACACACACACACAAAAGAATGTCTACAAGCTGAGGATTGAGAGAAGCAGTTTCTCAGAAGAGCCCTCAGTCTCAGTTTTCGAGTCCTTGTCAATTCTTACTCAACAAAAAAGTTGAGGGATTCTTCTGATTCGCAGCCTAACACTGAGACGAGGGCCTTTATGAAAGGTGTCCTTGAGAGAAAGACTGCCTGAACAAAGAAGCCATGCTCAAGTCTTTCCCTCACACAGATATGGAAAGTGTTGCTTCCTCCGCTCCTCTCTTTCTTCAGGCAACAGTCATAAGAGGACAGGGTGAAAATGTTTGACCTCGTTTTCACTCAAGATTCTCAGTTTCATGCTCCTCGTGGAGGTTTTCATGCTGCATCCTGTAACCTGAAGAGCGCTAATGACCGGAGGATCAGAGAGACCAGGGTTCAGGCCTCCGCCGAAGGGAAGGCGATACGGCCCTCGACGGTGTTATTGACTAAACCCATTCGACTTGCCTACTGTGCATTCCCCATGCATCGTCAAAGGGACAAGGGCAGAAAGGAATCAGCTTCATTCTCATGTATTCAGAACTATGTCATATACACCCGTACCTTGTAGATTTCACCTCGATCACGGTAAAAACGACTGGACGAGAGACATGGTTTTCCATTCAGGTGAACTACCAGGTCCACCCCAGCACAGATTTAAGATCATTATATCCATTTCTACACACGCATTCACATAGATATCCTACAGGGCGTGTGTGCGTCCACACCACCTGGACGTGCCGCTGAGGGAAGGACGCTATGCAAACGTAAACGAGCAAGCACCCCCTGCTGGGTGGTCTGGTTTCCCTCCAGACACAACTCTCCCTCTCGGTCCTGTCTCCTCTGAACGCTTACATGAGCACAGGGGAACCATGTTTAGGTAACGTAAGTGTTTCAGGTTGACCTGGTCTGAGAGGAGACACAGGCCACCCGGGAGGTGTGCTGTTGCTGTCCATACCCAGCTGAGCCTCCCTCACAGGGGATCAGAGGACCAGACGAACGGCTTAGGTCCACAAACGAACAGGAAGGAAGAACTAGGTTCAGATTTAGTTTGAATAAGGGACGTGTGATTAAATAATACAAATGGAAGTGTAGAGGATATAATCGGACAGGGATTTTCCTGTGATGCTGTGGAAAGCAAGAGATGGCTTACAGAGGCACAAGGGGAGCAGCTGTCGTTCACTGGGCTGGTCACAGCCAGCGGTGAGGACTGGGGACTGGGACAAGCAGTCAGGAGATTTAGGATCAGGTGTTTGTAGGACAACTGGATATTTGATGAAACTATGATAGGTACTGCAGTTAAGGCAAAGAAAATGGCAGTGGCACCTGTTCCACCACATCGCTGGAAAAACAGAGTAAAAGCGATTCCTTGCTCTATTTATGTCCCTCACTCATTTGTGATATTGCTGTAGCCTACATGTTTCCTGTAGGCCTACTTCTCTGCAACAACCATTCTACTGCAACAAGTTGATACAACGGGGCATAGCGTGCCATTGCCGACCTACCTCCATTATAAGGTGCAGGAGCAATCACGATTCCCTTCGCATCCACTTTCGGTGAATTCTGCCCGTACTTGCCATCGTCCTTGGTTAGAATGAGCTTGGGATTGCCTTTGGAGTCAAGAACAGTAGCATTCACAGTGGCGCTAACAACGTCGTCCTTGCTGAAGGTGTTGTCGGCGCGGATCGACAATATACACCTGGGTAGCACGAGAAGCCACAAGACGGCGGGGAGGCAGCTGCATCGCGTGACTGCGGTCCACCTCTTGGGCATCTTTGGAATGTCTTTAATGCAATTTCCACTTCACATCCAAGCAGCTTCTTAGGGAACTAGATCACACAACGATTTCCCCCAAAACCAGCGGGTCTCGGCGCAGAATAACAAGCCTTCCGTGCGGCGTCCCGTCATAAAATCATGCTGTCCTCGTCACATTGTAGTCTCCCCCTGTGTCATCTACAATGCCTTTAAATGAATAAAATCCCACACATTAGGGCTGGCCAAAACACCATCCAACATAAGATATTCATGAAAGCTGTCAGGATGTAGACTATTCATTTTGCCTAGCTCTGCGCATTCGTGTTTTTCCTCTTTCTTAAAAATAATATCTGTCACTGGACAAAATACGTTTTTAGGATCAGGATAGGCCTACTGCCAACTAGACTGATGCGCATTTAGGAGACTGGGGTTGCAAACGTCTGAAACATGCTATCCAAATATATAAAGTGTAGTCAACATAGCCTAATTTAAAATTAGCCTGCAGGAGCTGCCATTAGTCAACGCTTATAAGCTGTTGTTCAATGCAGCCGACATAACGTACTGCCTAAATGATAACGTGTCTAGATCTGGCACAGATGTGCATTATGAAGAGCTGTCATTGCTTCTTTGTGGTTTTAATAGTGTAAACTACGCTAGCCTACCAACAACAGCCAGCTCTTTAGCAACTGTGCAAAACACATTAACGGATTATTTTTCGCCTTTCTTCTCCCAAAGCCTAACCCACAACTTACCTTTTCCATATCGTCGAAATTCAACTGTATCGATATGCCTATCGGTAGGCTACCTGTTCCGTGTCGCTTCCTGTTTGACCGTGCAGGGCTCATATGAATCAGTCGCGTCTCTCCGACAACAGTCAACACACGGCGCAAGCGCGATGCGAGAATGAGCAAAGCGCGCTCACAACGCATGTGAGGCCAGCGTTACTAAACACAGCATCCTGCGTTTCATGACCCGCTAAACATTCACCGTCAAAATACGTGCTCATGTCAAGGGATCTTTAGCCACACTGTACATTATTCGTCTGAAGTTGTCTGTATTATATTTACACACCCTTATAGAAAACAGTGATGCCATACATTGGGGGGGGGGGGGGGGGGGGGGGGGGGATCGGGGATGGCCTTCTCAAGGGTAGTTTGGCCAAACGAATAGACTAGACACAAGACGTTATCTTAACTCACATCCCATATTATTGTGCTTATTTGACCGTTGGCAGGTCCGCCTGGCAGGTCCGCCGGCCAGGCCCTGGGCCGTGGCCACTGTTTACTGATTCATGTCGGTTGGGAATGCTGTTTGTCGCTAAATCCCGCAGCACAGCAGACTGGCTGCAGTGGAATCTTACTCAGGCGTAAGATCTGAAAAGAGACCAGCAACGACACTCTGCGTTGAGGGATAGGTGCTGATCTGTGGGCCTCCAGGAAGCCCTCTGACATGAGAAGTGACATGACATGTGACAAGAGCTGAACAAAACTCATTTGATTTGATGACTGCTGTATGGAACCTATACCGCTCCCTCTATCGCTCATATCAAAATGTGTCAGAACTACCGTACGTTGTAAATACTATTCTAACAGTGTTTTGATTCTCAGACACCAGTTTACGTATGAGGACATGCAACTCAAGTTCCTCATTTGGCAATATCCTCCGAGCGAATTTATACCCTTCACTGTGTCAAGACTGACCTCTAGTGTGTGTATGGAGTAACAGCACATATGTGCTTAAAAAGAGATTTCCGAATTTGAAGTCTTTGTCACAGGATAACATGGGCACAAGAGCACTATAGTAACATCTTTAAACATGTTGAATACTTAGCAGAACATGTGATATATCTCACACTTTATGTTAAACAAACATACAAATAGGTAAAAATGGAATCTGTTCATATTACCGCTTATGGACCAATCATCTGATTATCGCCTACTGAAAAAGAATGAATTGAGTGACTGTGGCAACATAAACATCCACTTCCTCTGCATCCGTGACCCCTCGTCAGCTAGAATCTTATCTTTTCCTGTATGGTGTCAGCATTTTAAGAACTCACAGTACTGTCAGACACAGTTTTCACGGGACCCGAGGGCTGGAGAGTGTCTTGTGGTTGGGTTGTGCTGTTAGCAGAGAAACAGGCGTCCTTCCAGACCACAGAGATGGCTGCTCAAGCACACACAAACTTGTCTGACTTCCCTTTGACCTATAAACGGAAACAATTATTAACAGAAAAGTAGCTTATCTGATGTTTTCTGTGTGTGTGTGTGAATTATTGTGTTTGTGAGAATGTGTCAGAGAGAGAGAGAAAGAAGGCAAAAAACTAAATATTTCCTCCATTAGGAGGGTTAGAGGGTGCAAGGGGTGTGTCTGGGTATGGATGGGATCATTGTGTTTTCTGTGACCCCAAAGGTCACATGGGTGGTACTTCCTGTACCTCAAAGTATGAGGATAAGCATATGAATCATAGAGGAACAGCGTCACACACACATACACACATCTGGAAAACATTAGCAGACAGCCGTAGAGGAGGCAGCCTCCCTCATGCTGGTCATACCAAGCTGCCGAGCCTGTCTAGAACATCAGAAGAGCACTGAACACTGCAACATAGCTCCCTCAGGAGTCCTCTGGAGCGGAATTGAACTGGGTGGATTTGTACTGGTGCTTCCTGTGGCTCCTGGTTATCACATTACCAGAAGAGACACTCCAGCAGTAGAGTGATTTACACTAAGTGGGCAGAGAGACAGAGAGAGACAGAGAAGAGAGAGAGACAGACAGAGAGAGAGAGAGAGAGAGAGAGAGAGAGAGACAGACAGAGAGAGAGAGAGAGAGAGAGAGAGAGAGAGAGAGAGACAGAGAGAGAGAGAGAGAGAGAGAGAGAGAGAGAGAGAGAGAGAGAGAGAGAGAGACAGAGAGAGAGAGAGAGAGAGAGGAAACCCGTGCAGCTTGTGGAGTCTCTCCAGGGCCTCAGTTCAGAGTTCTTCCAGTTGGAAAAGGCCAGCAGCTCCTTCAGCACCATGCATCTACCTTACGCACCCAGGATGTTCTTACTGCTGGTATCCCTCTCTGCCCTCCTCCCCCTGAGCTCGTCCACCCAGCCAGACGACTGTCTCGGGGCAGTAATCCGTGAGTTCCTTCTCCGCTCCTTCGACGTGCTCTGTTCAGGCTGTGTCTTTATGAATTGTTTTCCAGTCTTTTGTTTTTCTACCCGGTGAATAGTTTTTAAGGGTTGTGTGTAAAATGTGTGAATTTGGGTTAGTGGATTTTGAGTTTTTATGTTTTTCAACCTTTTTTATGTTTGTTCTACATTATTATGATTCAATTTAATTAATACTCATTATATCTTAGATTGCACAAAGTAGTCCACAGACTCCTTTTTTAGTTTTGCCTGTGATTTTGTAGATGTGCTTCATGTGCCTGACAGTCTATATGTGAGTTTACTCTCTATGCTTTGGCAAATATAAAACGACTGCTATGGTATGTGCAAGCTATTTCCTGTCCTGAGTGAAAATGGTTCTCAGCCTTGTGCTTTGAAGGAGCTTGTGTTAGAGCCACTGCAAAACACCAGCAAGCAAACCTACAAACCACATACCATGGTCTATTGAAAGAATGTGCATATCTTATTTTGAAGCCCTGAAGAGACACAGAGCTTAGTTCCTGTGAGTCTCCTTGTTCCTTTATCTGCCCTCCACACGTCAAATCATTATTTACAATATTTCAGGAATCGAAGAAAACAGTGAAGTTCTTTGTTATAAGGACATGAAACCTGAAAACTGAGGTTTCTATCCACAGCTCATTGTGATTTTTAAAACATGATTGAGTTACGCCTCTTTGTTATTTCGTTTTGTACAGATCCTATTCTGATTATCACAGACCACTGTTGAAAAACCCCACCCTCTTCTCAGAGTAAACTCCTTTCCCTTCCGCTTTTAAATTCAATTTGGACATTTAAAGGGTCGTTACTGAACCTTTCTCTAATGGCTCAGTGACCCTTAGAACTGCTGTAAAACTGTAACTTGAGAGTTCATTGACCAAGTGTTTGTGTTAAGTCATTAATCTGGTGAATAAAGTTAATACTGGAACAAGGACCCATAGGATCATAGCTCTCAACGTGTTTGGGACAGTTTAGTCTTAATGAGAAAGACACAGAGAGTAGAAAACATTAAATATAATGTAGTATCAAGCCCCCTTAATCATAAAATCAGATACCAGAGATTCAGGGGTGGGTGTAGCTCACTGACAGAGCGATTGACTGTAGATCAAGATGTTGCAGGTTCAAATTCCAAATGTGCTGTTTGCTGGTTGGGAAAAAAACATCTAAATGAACACGTTTGTTTGGGTCGTAATGAAACCTTTTAGGTCAGTAGCTCTCCAGGAACAGGTTTGGACATCCTAGATCTTAGTATCATACCTTCCACAACGAGTCTAACATCATTCCTACGTCTGCAGGTCCGAGATCGTTCAGGCTGGTGATCAAGTGTAACTTCACCACCTTGAAGGACAAGCAGAAGGAGGAGATTAAGACTCCCACTCTGGTGCTGTACGTCCCGATTCTATACCTGATAGCCTTCACCATCGGGCTCCCTGCGAACCTGCTGGCTCTGTGGGTCCTCCTGTTCCACACCAAGAAGCTCCCGTCCACCACACTCCTCATCAACCTGACGGTCTCCGACCTCCTGCTGCTGCTGGTGCTTCCCTTCCGTGTGGTCTACCACTTCCAGGGCAACAACTGGGCCTTCGGTGAGCCCTTCTGTCGCCTGGTCACGGCTCTCTTCTACGGGAACATGTACAGCTCAGTGCTGTGCCTGGGGCTGGTGGCGTCTGACCGCTACGTGGCGCTGGTGCACCCGTTTGGGGCCAAGATGCTACGAAGCAGTCGTATATCCGCCTGCATGAGTGTGGCGGTGTGGGTCGTCGCGTTAGCCGCGATGCTACCTCTGCTGATGTCGCAGCAGTCCTACAAACTGGACGACCCTAACATCACGACCTGCCACGACGCCTTGCCTGAATACGAGCAGGATAATTATTTCTTACCTTATTTCGCCACCCTCTTCTCTGTTTGTTTCCTGCTCCCTCTCCTGCTCATCCTGTTCTGCTATGGGGCAGTGATACGCACCCTGCTGGCTGGAGGCCAGCGCTACACCCACGCCGTAAAAGTGACCGTGCTGGTGCTGGTGGTGTTCGTGGTGTGTCTGCTGCCCAGCAACATCCTCCTCCTGCTGCACTACTCAGACTCCTACCTGATTGAAGACAAGGAGGATTTGTACGTACCGTATATGGTCAGCCTGGCGATCAGCACTTTCAACAGCTGCATCGACCCCTTCATCTTCTACTACGTGTCGGAGGACTTCCGAGAGAAGGTCAGGAGGATCGGCAGCTGTTGGGATGCGGAGAGAGACTCCTCCTCCTCGGGGAACCACGTGACCTATTCGTCGTCCTCGGCAAAGTCAAGGTCAAAGGTCACGCTGCTGTCGAAGTCTAGTCGAGAAGGGACGCTGTCGTCGGAGGCCGGGAAGGCGTGAGAGATGATCTGCATCCTCAGACATGGACCAAGCTCTTGATTCTGAATCTTGTGCATCTTTGCCATCTCTATTTTTGTTCATGTTTATTTGAGACTCTGATACACATGATCTGACTACTGTTTATGTGGCTGTGATGTATGATGGTGTATTGTTTGCAGTCAGTACATGGAATGGACAGCGTTCCTGTAGACATGCTTTTAATGTAAGGAGGAAGGACAACCTCTGTCAAGGTTTCTGGATTTTCATTAAAGATGCAGGTTTAGTTAGAAATGAAAATACTCAAAGATGTGTTATAATAACTATTCCAATCAAAAAAGTGATTAACTTCTATCCACAGCGTATTGTCTTATTGTGGTCGTTTCTGAATCATGACACTGTTCCTATACTGACAGAAACCGCTCATATGAAACTGTGAGTTGGTTCCAGGTAACCACTGGTCTGTCCCAGGCTGAGGCCATGTGATCACATAACATTAAAAGACCTCTTAGACTTGTGTTTTTTGTTCTGTAACTGTGTGTTTTTAATTCCTTCATCCATCATTACTCCACAACTGGGCATGTTCGCCTTATAAAAACATGGACATGGGTAAAAAATTGCCATCTGCCATCTATAATGTAGAGAATCTAAGTTTCTGCACAGAAATACCGTTCACATTCCAGGACTTCTATTTTAATTTCCTTTTGCTTCTCCAGTTCAGGCTTGGACTGTAGCGCGACATACTAGGGCAACATATCGCAATGTGAACTGCACGAATATGCACTTGTGATTAAACAAATGGCAGTTGTTTCGGGCAAATTAGGTTGGCTCATACTTGATTTGTTTTTAAGTGTTTGTGTGTATACAACCATGTAACCATGTTATTGGTTTGAACGTGCTGTTTCAATGTGTAAATAAAGCATGTCTGACATCACCGAGCAGCTGCCAGGTGAAGACATACGCTTGCTTATAACGACTACGACTGTTTACAGTAGGATCCTCCGCAGGGGGATCGGCACATCACAGGAAGAGACAGAACAGAACTAACACATGGAACATTCCAACAGTTCCAATGGCTCTGGTTGAGTGCAGCCGCTAAATATTTACATTTAGTCATTTTAGCAGACGCTCCAGAGCGTCTGCTTGTATATATTGTAAATATTTACATACATACTCACATCAAATCAAATCAAATTTATTTGTATAGCCCTTTTTACACGCAAGCATGTCACAGAGGGCTTCACATATGTCCATAGAACTGCCCCTCAACCAACCTAAACCCTCATAAACAGAATAGGATAAAAACTTCTATAACTAACCAAACAGAGACATTTTAGACAACAGAATAAGTTGTTGGATGCAATGGTGGCTCAGAGCTTAATCTTTCAACTGTACATTTACAAAAGGTCAAAACACTTGGCCAATTATTATTTAATAAATGTATTTTCTCTCCGCCACACGCTCATACTTTACACAGAGAGCACGTCATGCGTCTGAGGAGAGTGATATCATTGTGCCACCAGGACAACAGACCGTGAGGGTGATGGAGAGAGCAGCAGCTGCAACTGAAACGCCTTCTTCAGGACAGATGTGAGTGTTGATAAGGGGTATCATGGCACCACAGGGTGGGTCTGCCGGCCGGGTGAGTGACACCCTGTCTGGCTGTGTGCTGGGTGGATCTACATGGGAATATCTGCTGTCACTTCAGTTTGGATTCCAAACATCTAACTGGGTATGGTACATATTTTTTGTTGGTGAATATACAATTATTACCTTTTGGGGGTCCGTTGCTGTGTTATTTTCTGACATTTTACCGCTTGAAATGACATGTTTTCTTTGTCACCTTTGGCAATTGTGCATGTCAGAAACATACAAAGTAATGTGTGGTAGAAGCAGAGAACATTTTATTAGTTTTGTAAATGAGTTAATAATTCCATTGATTCTCCTGAACAACCGTGAAATGAGCAGTTCTTTTTTTAATGTATGGCAAATCATGAAATCCATTGTATTTTAGTATACATTTTAGATGTAATGTTATGCTTGTATAGTTAAGCTAACAAGTCTTAGAGAGAGACACGAGTCTCTCAAGATTCAGAGTGTTTGCAGTGAGTGGACTGATGGCAGAGCGACCATCACAGACAGGACTGTGAGTAGATGGCAGAGCGACCATCACAGACAGGACTGTGAGTAGATGGCAGAGCGACCATCACAGACAGGACTGTGAGTAGATGGCAGAGCGACCATCACAGACAGGACTGTGAGTAGATGGCAGAGTGACCATCACAGACAGGACTGTGAGTAGATGGCAGAGCGACCATCACAGACAGGACTGTGAGTAGATGGCAGAGCGACCATCACAGACAGGAACACGATGCCTCACAAGACCAGCTCAGCACCATCCCACAAACTTCTCACTCACATTCTCTTTTTAACATGTTAATATACAGATACATTTTGTGTGGGATTTTTGCCTTTACCATTTATTTCTGATAGCGATAAGGATTTTTGAGAGGACAGGAAATGTTTTGAGAGGGAGAGGATGGTGTACAGGAAAGGGCCTTGGCCGGGTTTGAGCCCAGGCCACTGCAGCGAGGTCTCAGCCTACATGGTGCGTTAGTCCAGTGAGCCACCCACTCACAGTTCCTAAGAGGCTCTTGACAATGAGTCATATGGCATAGAAGCGCATTACAACTTCAATAGAACTGAAACAAACACTTTCCAACCACAGCTACAGTGCACAGCTAATTAAAACGTACGTTTTTTTCTCTAATGAAGGAAGCGATTTCTGGTAAACATAGGCACTTCCCGTCAGCTACATCCATCTCACATCCACTCACCAGCATCTAAACAGAAACAGTAGATTCAAACTGTGGTCTTTATAATTTGTCCCAAGATAGCTTGTAGGTTATGTCTGTTGCAGTATAGCCATCTGTGATTTAATGGGTAGGTAGGTAGGTAGGTAGGTAAGTACTTTATTTATGTAAGCGTTAAAGCAGGCAAGATGAAATGCAAGTCAAATAAAACAGGTAAAATATACACAGGGTTGAAGACTAATAACTAGTAATATGCAGGGAATTTACATAACAATTCAGCACAGGTGGACACACAATACTGACCTAAAAACAAGTATGTACGCAAATCCAGGTCATGTTTTAGTTTTTGTTCAACATGCAGAGGTCTCAGAAGTAAAACAGTCACACACTGACATCTTGTGGAGCATTTGACAATTGCCAACTTGTCCTTCGAACCACTGCCAGATAAATACCAACTGGTGTGTTGTAAGAAACCAGTGGTCTATTGCTTATGTGTTTACTTATTGAACTGTTTCAGATAATTACACAGTCTGCTACTCTCTCTGACAGCGGAATGGATCTCAACACAGTGACTCAGAGCGAAGGTGAGAGAAATTAAACAGCTGTTTACTTCATCTTTCTCTGGTTGCAGTGATTAATGAGTTTCCCAAGTATTTGTTGAGCACAGCTTTACAACAGGAAGATCGCCCTTGTGCCGTATAAAGTAAAATGTATTTTTAAAACCCTTTTTACAAGCAATGTCACAGAGGGCGTCACATACACTCACAGAACTGCACCTAAATCAGCATGAACGCTCAAGGAAAGATGTCCCTGCTGCGGGTGAGGAACCCCACACCCCTGCCGTGGGTGTGGGGTATGATGACATAATGAAGCTGTGTCTAACCGTCTCTGGAGGAGGGGATCCCTCACTGAATTGCTCCTCCCAAGGTTTCTTCCATTTTTTATCCTCTAGTGAGTTTCTCCTCGTCTTCCTTGAGGGTTTAGGTTGGTTGAGGGGCAGTTCTATGGGCGTATGTGAAGCACTCTGTGACATTGCTTGTAAAAAGGGCTATACAAATACATGTTGATTTGATTCTGTGTGTAATCTGTCCTCCCTCTGCTCCAGAGCTGTCTGCTGCGGGCCTGCTCTCCCTGCTGGTCTCCCTGCTGGTCGTGGTCACAGCCACAACATGGTGGGTTTACACACAGAGGAGGGGGGAGGAGCCTCTGATGCCCATCAACCAGGAAGAAGAATCTGTGTTCAAGAAGCCCCTCCCACCCTCCCCGCCAAAAAACCCATGCCCAGTAAGCTGACAACCCTTGACATGATGACGTGATGGTATCTGTGTGCTGTGGTGTTGGTTGTATAAAGTATTCTCTGTGGAATAGGGGTGTAACAATATATCGTGGAACAATATATCACAATACAAACTTTTTACAATATGTAACCAGCGCGCGACCTACTCTGCACCTGGGTCATGCGTGCATTCACAGAATCCGACTGAACTGAGTGAACTAAATTGTATGTACAACAAAGAAAATTATTGCAAATGTTTAATGTTTTGGAAAAAATCTGTTAATTCAATTTGTTTCATTAAAAATGTTGTTCAAAATATTGTGATACGTATTGTATCGTACACCCAGTATTGAGATACGTATCGAATCGTGAGCTGAGTGTATCGTTACACCCCTACTGTGGACCATTCAGCTAATACTTCCTGTGTACTATAGTGTGCAGCATATAGTTTACTATACACTGCACAGAAATACTGTGGAACACTGTGAAGTATTGTACAGGACGTACAACCATATACGTCAATGAACATTCATTGTCTGATGCATCATCTGTTTCTCCCAGACAGCAACAGAAGGAGACACAGAGGAGGAAAAGGAAGAAGAGGAGGATGGTGAAAGAGAGGAGGGAGTGGAAGGAGGGGAGGTAGAAGAGGAATACACTGACCTGGATGTTGTTAGAGGGTTTTAAGAGCTAAATAAAGTATATGTGCGAACAGTTGTATAATGTTGGTGACCGATGAAAATATTTTGCTTTATTATGCCTGCCTTTGTACCTCCATTCATTTTTAAATAATATTTTCTGTTGTATTCTAGCACACTCATTAAAGAGTTTCAGATGCGATATTTAAACATCTTTGAGTGTTGTATTATTATAACAAGTTTCATAGAACCGAGAAAGGATTCAAGTTCAAAAGTCCTTTGAACAAAAAAAACAAGGCCTTTGTTTTTAATCTAAGAAATGAGAGTTCCTCAAATACTTTCTGAAACTCCACACTACCCCAGGCCTGGACTGGTAATCTGGCAAACCGGGCAAATGCCCGGTGGGCCGACGCACTTGGGGGCGATATAATATGATATATATTTTTATAAACGTAAAATTGGCCAACAACCGTCCCATAAAGCAGGGACAGCGGCCCATTGGTTCCTTTTCCATACTGACATTGGGTGGCCCAATCACATCTCTTAACAGACTCCACCCCTCCTCCTCTGTTTCTTGTGTCAGATGCAGTGGCTCAGAGTCCGACTGATTGTGGAGGGCCGGTCTGAGCAAAAATGCCAGGGATTTTTTTTGGTCCCAGTCCAGCCCTACCTCATGCTAACTGGTTGGGTTCAGGTCAGAGTTTGGTCTCTTGGCAGTAACACATGTGTAACTGTACTTTCCCAACCCTGGGGTTTCCACTCTGTGGTAAGAGGACAAACAACGCAGGCTGTGTGTACATATTTTTTGACAGGGCTGAGAGTATAACTAGCTCAACTTCCAGTTTAAGGCACAGACAGTCTTATCTATGCTGTTGATCATTTGTAACGCTGCCACTGCTTCACCATGAAAACAGCCGTCTTCCTCTTGAGCATAGTCCTTGCAGGTGAGACGTCCCTGCACCTGCTCCTGTATACTGTTAGAGTTTGTGTTTTCAGATTATCTTCTCCTAAAGATAAGATTTAGCAAACTTGCTAAACGTTGGTTTTCAACAAACATTGGGTCTTCTGACTGTCAAGTTGCGTCCACGGTGTCAGAGGCAGTTGAAGGCGAAATTAGGTAACAGACGGGAAAGAAACATTTAAAAAGTCAGGAAGAGCGGATACGTAGAGCGTAGTCCGAAGAGCAGGGGTGGCCAGACGCGTTAGCTTCCTAGACGGGAGGCACACAAGACGATCTGACAGGACCTGTCAGATCAGTAAGGGCATTAACTAGACAGGGTGATCAGTGGGATAACACAAGTCAGGTGGCGGTCATGACTGAAGACGAGACAACGAGCTGTAATCCTCACGTGGAACCTGAAAGACAGACACCCACTACGGGAGGGGGACAGGTAGAGCAGTCATGATAGTCTGTTACTTGTGGCTGTAACATGTTACCATGACAGTATCATGTTAGCATGACAGTAATATGTTAACCACAACAGTTACATGTTGGTTTGACATTAATGTGTGAACTATGACAGTAAAATGTTACTGTTATGTTTTTTTAGATATATATTTTTCAACCTTTCGAAACAAATGCAAAACCTTTTTTTTACAAATTGTCTCAACCTTTCTAAGCTATTTTTTAGAACCTATTTTTTGAAAAGTTTTTTTGAAAAGTTTTTTTTTTTAAACCGACAGTGACAGTAACATGTAACCCTTTCAGTAACATGTACACAACGTGACAATCTGCTTCCTGTCTCTCAGAGCTGCTGTGGGGAGGCGAGGCTGTAAAGTTTGGCCAGCTCTGCAGTGGAAATGCCAACAACAGGAAGAGGATCTCTGATACATGGGGACAAGGACACTACGGAGCACCCCGGTAGGGTGAGAGAGTGTGTGTGTCGTTGAGAGTGTGTGACAGTGTGTGTGTGTGTGTGTGTCGTTGAGAGTGTGTGTGTGTGTGTGTGAGAGTGTGTCGTTGAGAGTGTGTGTGCAAGTGTGTGTTTATTGTGTGTGCTTGTGATGAATTGAAAACTGATTCAACTAACACAGCTACAAATCCAACGTGACACAGGCAACTGCAGCCCCACAAGTAACCCTAACCCTCACCCTAACCCTCACCCTCACCCTAACCCTCACCCTAACCCTCACCCAGCCCCACAAGCTGTGGCAGTGTTCTCAAAAAGTGTGTGATAACATGATGTATCCTGTGATAACATGACGTATGCTGTGATAACATAACGTATCCTGTGCAGAGGAAGCAGAGTCCACAACGGCCTGGACGTGGCGTGTGCGGACGGGGCTGTTGTCTACGCTCCCTTCGATGTCAAGTTGAACGGCAAAGTCATCGTTTACACCGACCCCAAGAAGGCAGCCATCAACAACGGCATCAACCTCAGTGGGGAAGGTCTGTCCGTCACGAGGCAGCTGGTCTGAACGAGAACCTGGCAAATCAATATGACATAAAAGATTACATCTGTACTCCAAAACATAGACAGGAAGACGTTTGAAAGTGATTTTGTTCCACAGGCCTGTGCTTCAAGCTGTTCTACGTGAAACCAGACAGCGTCTCTGGAGAGGTGAAGAAGGGCCAGAGGCTGGGCACCATGCTGCCCATGCAGTCCGTCTACCCCGGCATCACCTCACACATCCACGTCCAGATGTGCAACAAGTCTGACCCCACCAAGTACTTCTGATGACCTTTGACCCAGTGTCAGCTTAATAAACAATGTTTCATTGCTGTTGGCCTCTGCTGTTGTGTTGTCCGTTGTGCTGCTGAGTGGTGTGTGTAGTATGACAGCCTAACACCGGAGGGCAGCAGAGTGGTGTGTGTAGTATGACAGCCTAACACCGGAGGGCAGCAGAGTGGTGTGTGTAGTATGACAGCCTAACACCTGAGGGCAGCAGAGTACAGCGTATCAGAGTGAACTGAAGACACACAGCAACATGTAAACCTCATCTTTTGTGTGTGTAAGGATGTGACGAGTGCAGGTTGCACCTCACTTCTTATGAAATCGTGTTTATAATCAGTCAGCTGAGAAAGAGAGGCAGAGAGAGAGAGAGAGAGAGAGAGAGAGAGAGAGAGAGAGAGGCAGAGAGAGAGAAACAGGTAGAGAGAGAGACAAGCAGAGAGAGAGACAGGCAGAGAGAGAGAGAGACAGGCCGAGAGAGATAGAAACAGGTAGAGAGAGAGAGACAGGCAGAGAGAGACAGACAGGCCGAGAGAGATAGAAACAGGTAGAGAGAGAGAGAGAGACAGGCAGAGAGAGACAGACAGGCAGAGAGATATAAACAGGTAGAGAGAGACAGGCAGAGAGAGACAGACAGGACGAGAGAGATAGAAACAGGTAGAGAGAGAGAGACAGGCAGAGAGAGACAGACAGGCAGACAGAGATAGAAACAGGTAGAGAGGGAGAGACAGGCAGAGAGAGAGAGAGAGACAGGCAGAGAGAGAGACAGGCAGAGAGAGATAGAAACAGGTAGAGAGAGAGACAGGCAGAGAGTGAGAGACAGGTAGAGAGAGAGACAGGCAGAGAGTGAGACAGGCAGAGAGAGATAGAAACAGGTAGAGAGAGAGAGACAGGCAGAGAGAGAGAGACAGGTAGAGAAACAGAGAGACAGACAGAGAGAGAGAAACAGGTAGAGAGAGAGACAGGCAGAGAGAGAAACAGAGAGAGAGAAAGTAGTTAAAGAGAGCGAGTGAGAGATGAGAAGGTGCATAGAGAAAGGAGGGTCAAGCGAGCCCAGGGAAGAGTGAGGAGAGGGACGGAGGGATGGGGAGAGCGAGCCTGGAGGGACCAGGACTGTGTGAGGGGAGGGAGGCAAAGCTGGCCTTGCTATTATGTTTATCGAGTGCAAACGAGCCTGTTAAAGGAGCAGCTTACTGATTCAGCTCTATCAAACAAACAGATAAATGATTATTCCTCCAAAACCAATTTTAGAGAAGGTTGGCCGAAAAGAAAAGAACATCAAATGTAGGTTCGAGTCCTCAGAGGCTTGATTTGAACTCCAAGACGATAAACCTTAGTGACAGTGTAAAATGTCTTGTCGGAACCATCGACCGTGCAATTTGCTCCAACCCCAAACATTTATTACCTTCCTCTGTGCCGTCCGGTTCTTCATTGCCAGGTGTGTGAGTGTATCGTGTGTTTGAGAGGAAGTTTGTGTGTGTGTTTGAGACTAAGTGTGTGTGTGTTGTGTTTTCAGGCCATAGATGATGCTGTTGATCTCCTCTGGAAGCCTCAACAGCACAGAGCATTCTGGGAGGAAGAGAGAGAGAGTGAGAGAGAGAGAAAGAGAGGGAGACAAGAGAGGGAGAGAGAAGACAGAGAAAGAAAGGGAGAGAGAGAGAGGGAGAGGAGAGAGAAAGTGAGAGAGGGAGAAAGAGAGGGAGACAAGAGAGGGAGAGAGAAGACAGAGAAAGAAAGGGAGAGAGAGAGGGAGAGGAGAGAGAAAGTGAGAGAGAGAGAAAGAGGGAGACAAGAGAGGGAGAGAGAACAGAGACAGAAAGGGAGAGAGAGAGAGAGGGAGAGGAGAGAGAAAGTGAGAGAGATAAAGAGAGGGAGAGAAGAGAGAGAGAGAGAAGACAGGGGACTTTGTGCGTTGGCTAAGATGCAGTGGTCTGTGTGTGGGCTGGGGGTCGTTTATAAAGCTGCTTTTTAAACAGAACAGTTCCAAATCCTCGAAAACAGAACCACTGATAGTGGACTTAAAAAATAACTGAGGCTGGCAGTTTTCTCCTCTATTTAATTCTCTTCCCTTAACAGAGTATAAAACAATATCATACTTTTTCATGGATGATTAATTGGTTCTGAGAAGTGTTATTCCCTAAACCATTCCCTCTCTGCCTCCTGTGCACGGCTGCTTTCGCCTCTCCTCTTCTCTTCTCTCCTCTCCTCTTTTCTCCTCTTCTCTTCTCTCTCTCTACTCTCCTCTCCTGTTCTCCCTCTGACCTCTTCTCTCTCTCTCCTCTTCTATTGTCTTCTCTCCTGTTCTCCCTCTAACCTCTTTTCCCTCGCTCCTCTCCTCTTCTCTCCTCTTCTCCCTCTGACCTCTTCTCCCTTTTCTCCCTCTCCTCTTCTCTCCTCTCCTCTTCTCTCCTCTCCTCTTCTCCCTCTGACCTCTTCTCCCTTTTCTCCCTCTCCTCTCCTCTCCTCTCCTCTCCTCTTCTCTTCTCTCCTCTTCTCTCCTCTCCTCTCCTCTCCTCTTCTCTCCTCTTCTCCCTCTCCTCTTCTGACTCTCTCCAGGTCTCCAGACAGCTTCCCTCTCCTTCAGAGAGTCTGTCATTAGCGTAGCGAGGAAAGCTGGCTCTCAGGGCGTGCCTAGACTCCACGTAGCTCTATTACCACACTTAGCTAAGTGTGTGTGTTTTGTCCTACTATGTGTGTGTGTGTGTGTAGTGGGCTAATCCATATGTCGTTCTCAGCGTGCATGTGTGTGTCGGTGTCTATGTGTGTGTGTCGGTGTGTGTGTGTGTCGGTGCAGTCACAGACATAGCTGGATGCTCTGCTGTATGGAGGAGGCGTGGGAGAGTTTCACCTCCACCTTGACTTTCAAAACTGTGACTGAGACCCTGCCCTCAAATAAACCACCAAACTGTGACTGAGACCCTGCCCTCAAATAAACCACCAAACTATGACTGAGACCCTACCCTCAAATAAACCACCAAACTATGACTGAGACCCTACCCTCAAATAAACCACCAAACTATGACTGAGACCCTGCCCTCAAATAAACCACCAAACTGTGACTGAGACCCTACCCTCAAATAAGCCACCAAACTATGACTGAGACCCTACCCTCAAATAAACCACCAAACTGTGACTGAGACCCTACCCTCAAATAAACCACCAAACTATGACTGAGACCCTACCCTCAAATAAACCACCAAACTGTGACTGAGACCCTACCCTCAAATAAACCACCAAACTGTGACTGAGACCCTGCCCTCAAATAAACCACCAAACTATGACTGAGACCCTACCCTCAAATAAACCACCAAACTGTGACTGAGACCCTGCCCTCAAATAAACCACCAAACTATGACTGAGACCATGCCCTCAAATAAACCACCAAACTATGACTGAGACCCTACCCTCAAATAAACCTCATGTCCTGTACGGGAGGGAGGGGGAGGAGAGGGAGGGGGAGGAGAGGGAGGGGGAAGAGAGGGAGCGCCCTGTAACAACATGTAACTCCAGAGTGGCTGCTCAGGGAGGGAAGAGTGAGAGAGGAGGGAGGAGGGGGAGGAGAGGGTGGTGCGGGGGTGTCTGCAGTGTCCCTCTCCTCCTTTCTTTTGGGAGCCTCTATGAATAACCCTAACAGCTGCACAATGCAGGTCGCTCACTTGTAGCCCAACACACAAGAACAGGTGTGAAAGTTACACCCAGTGTGCATGTGCTTATGCGTATGTGTTTTTAAGGAGCAGTGAGATGAGTGGAGAGAGGGCAGGAAGGAGCTGTGAGATGAGAGGAGAGAGAGGGCAGGAAGGAGCTGTGAGATGAGAGGAGAGAGAGGGCAGGAAGGAGCTGTGAGATGAGAGGAGAGAGCGATGCACAAGATAGCAGAATAAGGAGATGGCAAGGTTACTCAAAACACACGCAAAACTCCCCAATAGACAGTTTTCAATAGATGTTATCTGTAAAAAGCTGCTCTCCTGTCTGGCTTCCTCACCTGCTGGGGAGAGCGGTGTGTGATGCTGCAGTGTGCTGAGACAGATGTGAGATAAGTAGCAAAGTGAGGTCTGGTCCTCTCTAATGGATTTATGCACCACAATAAGGAGCAGGGAGAGCAGGAGAAAGCAGGAGAGAGAGAGGAAGAGAGAGAGGAAGAGAGAGAGGAAGAGAGAGAGAGAGAGAGAGAGAGAGAGAGAGAGAGAGAGAGAGAGAGAGAGAGAGAGAGAGAGAGAGAGAGAGAGAGAGAGAGGGGAAGAGAGAGAGGAGGAGAGAGATAGAGTAAGAGAGAGAGAGAGAGGTGTGATCTGGCACCTGGACCCAGGCTGGGAAAGCAATAATCCATCTCCCCGTTTTATTACAAGATGGATTTGCCATCGGGGCCCCGCCATTGAATGTGCCCGCCTAATCAGGTATTGCCTCGCCTCCACCTCTGCCCCCGCCTCTACCGCCTCTGTAAGGCTCAGAGAGAGAAAGACGAAAGAGAGTGAGAGAGAAAGGGAGAGTAGAGAGAGAGAGCAGAGAGAGAGGGGAGAGAGAGAAAGAGGGAAAGAGAGAGGGTAAGAGAGGGAAAGGGAGCGAGGGGAGAGATGTGAGAGAGAAAGAGAGAGGCAGATGGGGATCAGGACAGGGGTGGGGTGTAGAGAAAGATAACTCTTAGGGGAGATCGGGGGTGAACCCTCTCTCACAGCACATGGTGGGGGGAGGGGTGAGGGAGGGAGGGGTTAGGGAGGGAGGGGTGAGGGAGGGAGGGGTGTGTGATGGGAGGAGTGAAGGAAGGGTGCATCCTGGATGGTTTCTATGATGCCAGGAGGAGAAGGGTCCCAGAGAAGTGAAGCGGGGTAGGGTTAGGGAGAAAGGGATGAATATATGTTTCAAACGCTTCAGATCGTAAACTGAGTATAATACAGATGTGTGGTACTTGAGCTCTCGGAACACTGTGTCCATTTCATGACTTTGTGTGGAAAGTGAATGTATGTTAATGAGTGCATTCAATGATGTGTGTGTGTTTGAGTGTGTTGTGTTGTGAGTGTGTGTGTGTGTGTGTCTACCTGCAGTGGCTGTCCCATCCTGACTCTTCCTAGAAGTCATCATTACACATTAAGCTTCAGCTCGTCAGCTGGACTCAACACTCTGTAAGACTCAGCTCTCCGTCATGGAGAGAGATGGAGGGATGTCAGCAGAGAGGGAGCAAGCGGGAAGGGAGAGAGGAGAGAGAGTAGAGGGGGAGGAAAGAGAGAGGAAAGAGAGATGAAAAAGAAAGGAGAGAGAGAGGGAAGAGGGAGAAGAAAGAGAGAGGAAAGAGAGGAAAGAGAAAGGAAAGAGAGAGAGGAAGATGCTGGAGGATAAAAAGATGATTGACGGCGAGAGAGGAGTGTTGAGGATGAATGATGAACACTGATCCAGAACACACCAACAACACACTCCGCAACAGAGGGCAGGTGTGAGTGTGTGTGTGTGAAAGTGTGTGTTGGGGAGTTATTCTCTGTCCTGTAGGTCCTCCAGAGTGGAAGGATGAGGAAGGGTTAGCAACAGAACGTTAGGGGGTGGAAGTGTGGGGAGGGGTGTGTGAGAGGCTGGCGGTGAACAAGTAACATGATGACTAAGGGCTTAGACAATCCTCCCCTCTCATCCCATCCCCTCTACTCCCATTCCTTCCCCTCTCCTCCCTTCTCCTCCACTCCACTCTCCTCCCATCTCCTCCACTCCACTCTCCTCCCCCCCTCCCACTCTCCTCCCCCTCTCCTTCCCCTCTCCTCCCTTCTCCTCCACGCTCCCCCCCTCCTCTCTCCTCCACTCCACTCTCCTCCCATCTCCTCCACTCCTCTCCCCCCCTCCCCCTCTCCTCCGCTCTCTTCCAGAGGGCAGCATTAGAAGCCACTTTAATATCGCTAATGTAAAAAGCCTGGGCGAGCGACATGTCTCTTCTACACAATCATCCCTGAATCCCTGCACCATGGCAGCACTTCTCCAGGCCAGCTCACTGCTCACCACTCTGGATGTTCACATGGTGCTCTCCAGACAGACGTTCACATGGTGCTCTCCAGACAGACACTCACATGGTGCTCTCCAGACAGACGTTCACATGGTGCTCTCCAGACAGACGTTCACATGGTGCTCTCCAGACAGACACTCACATGGTGCTCTCCAGACAGACGCTCACATGGTGCTCTCCAGACAGATGTTCACATGGTGCTCTCCAGACAGACGTTCACATGGTGCTCTCCAGACAGACACTCACATGGTGCTCTCCAGACAGACGTTCACATGGTGCTCTCCAGACAGACGTTCACATGGTGCTCTCCAGACAGACACTCACATGGTGCTCTCCAGACAGACGTTCACATGGTGCTCTCCAGACAGATGCTCACATGGTGCTCTCCAGACAGAGGGGAGTGCTCATGTTTTCAGCTGTTGTGTACAGTTCTGTTTATGTGCAATCACCCATGGATATGTTCTAAAACCGTTTTTTTTCCAGATTGTATGACAGGGATCTGCATCTTCCGGCATCTGCATCTAAATGCAAATATTTTTCATGAGCACATACTATGTATGTATCAAGTATGAATAATTATACGTTTTACAGAAGTATTAATAATATACCCTCAACAAAAGTGTTATAGTTAAAGTGTACTCAAAGTATATGTACAAAACATACATTTACTAAAGTTGTAAGTAAGTGAATATAGAAAATCTGTCAATCTGAATGAAAATCTGCTGTCATTTAATACATTTAAATTAGATTTAAGTTAGCTCTTTTTCCACTTGGGTGGTAATACTATCTCATATGTTAAAGTTGAGCTGTGGAGGAAGACTCAGGAAAAGCTGGACAGCAGACACTTGTCCTCTGAACCATTAAACCAGAACACAAAGTCCCTCAACGAGGAACAAGAAGGTTAATTATCTTCTTGGTCCCACACCTCAGAGCAGATAAAAATATACAACATTATTCTCCTTCCTTGTCTTTCTCTGTTTATCCTATATTCTCTCTCTTTCTCTCTTTCTCTCACTCTTTCTCTCCCTCTCTTTCCTTCTCTCTCTCTCTCTCCCTCCCTGCTACAATCACTCTGGGTTAATTATGTTTCTAAGGAGCCCATTAGCAGGGCTGCTTGCTGTGGGCTGCAGAGCAGAGGATAGCCAGGAGACCAGGTCACGCTGCTGGCTCACCCCGTCCTGTGGACCCCTTCAGGCACAGCCTCCTCTGCTGGATCCCTACAGGCACAGCCTCCTCTGCTGGATCCCTACAGGCACAGCCTCCTCTGCTGGATCCCTACAGGCACAGCCTCCTCTGCTGGATCCCTACAGGCACAGCCTCCTCTGCTGGATCCCTACAGGCACAGCCTCCTCCGCTGGACTCCTACAGGCACAGCCTCCTCCGCTGGACTCCTTCAGGCACAGCCTCCTCTGCTGGATCCCTACAGGCACAGCCTCCTCTGCTGGACTCCTACAGGCACAGCCTCCTCCGCTGGATCCCTACAGGCACAGCCTCCTCTGCTGGACTCCTACAGGCACAGCCTCCTCTGCTGGACTCCTACAGGCACAGCCTCCTCCGCTGGACCCCTACAGGCACAGCCTCCTCTGCTGGACTCCTACAGGCACAGCCTCCTCCGCTGGACTCCTACAGGCACAGCCTCCTCCGCTGGACTCCTTCAGGCACAGCCTCCTCCGCTGGACTCCTACAGGCACAGCCTCCTCCGCTGGACTCCTACAGGCACAGCCTCCTCTGCTGGACTCCTACAGGCACAGCCTCCTCTGCTGGATCCCTACAGGCACAGCCTCCTCCGCTGGACTCCTACAGGCACAGCCTCCTCCGCTGGACTCCTACAGGCACAGCCTCCTCCGCTGGACTCCTACAGGCACAGCCTCCTCCGCTGGACTCCTACAGGCACAGCCTCCTCCGCTGGAACCTGCTACCACACAGACACAGCAAAACTGAGCTTGCTGGACACATGAACCGTAGCCTCAAACTGTCATTGAAGGACTTTCATCGAAAGTTTGGGGTTGAAAGTCAGAGGTGGCAAAAGTAAAAGACTCTGTTTAAAAAGACTCTGGTAAAAGTTACCATTACCTGTTTTAGTGTCACACTGGTAACTGGACCTCACATCATATTAATACATTTTTATATTTCTACATACTTTTTTTCACAACTTTTTTATCACACACACAGTGAGTGTAAGTAGAGGATTTTTTGTTTTTTTTCCAAAATTATTTTTTCAACCTTTCAAAAAAATATTTCCGAATTTTTTTTTTGAACATTGTCTTTTTACTTTTCGAAACTTTTTTTTCCAACTTTTTTTTCAACCTTTCAAACCCTGTAAAAAATCCAACCTTTCCAAACTTTTTTTTTTACACAACACGTGTTTTTTCTTGTTGCCTTCTGCCTTGCTCCATGGTAGCTTTGTAGACTAGCTTAAGTTTGTTGTGCGAGATAGCCAGGAAATGATAAAAGGCACGCAATGACAATAAATAATATTGATCAAGTAACGAGCCTCGCTTGAAAATGTAAGAAGTCAAAAGTACAGATATTTCTGCCAATACATTACAAAAGACAGTTCAAGGTTCACATCAGCGACTGCTGCAGCCGGCCCAGTGTACTGGCTTCTATCCACCTCTGTCTTTCATGTGCATAGACAAACACATACAGTATTAGATATAGCCACTGCCCACAAACAACATTTGATATCTGTACGCTGTTTCTCTCTCCAAGTGTCAGAGTAAGTAAGTAAGTAAGACTTTATTTATATAGCACATTTCATACAAGAATTGTAACTCAAGGTGCTTTACATAAAATCAATAAAAACAATAATACAAGTGATAAACAATTCAAACAAAAATAAAAATCCCAATAAGATCTCTGTTCAAGAGAGAAAACAACTTTAAAAAGTAGGAAAACCCTTTTGAGATAAAATTACTTAAATGCTTCGGTAAAAAGGTAGGTTTTAAGCTGTCTTTTAAAAATGTCTAGAGTGTTTGCTTCCCTAATATTTATGGGTAATTTGTTCCATAGTTTTGGGGCGTAATTGACAAAGGCCGAATCACCAATCTTCTTATGACTGCTTCTGGTGACCTCTAATAGGCCTGCATTTGATGATCGCAGTGTTCTAGCTGGTGTGTAGTTTATAAAGGAGTTAGCAATGTAGCTAGGTCCTTGTCCGTGTAGAGCTTTGTATGTGAGGAAAAGGACCTTAAAGTCAATTCTGAAGGTAACAGGGAGCCAGTGTAAAGTAGCTAGGACAGGACTAATGTGTTCTCTCCTTTTAGTTTTGGTTAATAATCTAGCTGCAGAATTTTGAATGAGCTGTAGTCTTTCAGTGGTTTTCTTGGGAAGACCAGTGAAAAGTGCGTTACAGTAGTCCAGCCGGCTGGATATAAAAGCATGAATTAACTTCTCTGCATCATTTTGGTTTATGAATGGTCGTACCTTTGCTATATTCCTCAGGTGAAAGAAAGCTGTTTTGGTCACTTTATTAATGTGAGAGTTGAAATTCAAATCTGAGTCCAGGATTACACCGAGACTCGTCACCTCTGGTTAAGCCTCCAAGATTCTAAGCATCTCTCTTTTGGATTTGGGGCCACATAGTAGGACTTCGGTTTTGTCTTCATTTAATTTAAGAAAGTTATCATTCATCCATTTGTTTATTGCCAACAGGCAGTTGGTAATGGAATTGATGGCCGTTGCATCGTTGGGTTCAGTGGATATATATAGTTGTGTGTCATCCGCATAGCTATGGAAATATATGTTATGTTCTCTGATTATGTCGCCGAGTGGTAACTTTATTTGCATCAGAGTTTAGTCTGAGGTCTCTAATTATTTTGGTGAGAGCAGTTTCAGTACTGTGATATTTCCTGAAACCTGACTGCGAGACTTCCAGGATGTTATTTTCTTCAAGAAAATAATTTAATTGGACTAAAACTATCTTTTCCAGTACTTTACTAATAAATGGAAGGTTTGATATTGGTCTGTAATTTGCAAGTAGACTGTTATCCAATTTGGGTTTCTTTAATAGGGGCTTTACAACAGCTGTTTTGAAGGCATCTGGGAAGACGCCAGTTCTAAGGGATGTGTTTATAATCTCTAGCACCGGACCTGAGACACTATCAAACACTCGCTTAAAGAATGTTGTGGGTATAGGATCAATATCTGAGGTTGTGGAGTTAGATTCGCT
This sequence comes from Osmerus eperlanus, assembly GCF_963692335.1. Taxonomy (NCBI): domain Eukaryota; kingdom Metazoa; phylum Chordata; class Actinopteri; order Osmeriformes; family Osmeridae; genus Osmerus; species Osmerus eperlanus. Next base: position 17,357,169 of record NC_085030.1, read on the forward strand.
GACAATTTTGGAAAGTTCACTAAGTGTGATAAAGGTAAATGTGCTCATGGTTATGTTGCAGAATCTACTGATGTCAGTTTCGACCCCACTATTAATAATACTCGCTCTGATCAAAGTTATTTTGTTCTTGAAGAACAAAGCAAGCTCTTCACATTTAACTGCTGAGGATGGAGGTGGGGCAGGGACAGTGTTTAGCAGCTGGTCAATGGTGGAGAAAAGAACTCTGGAATTTCTGGCATTACAGAGTAACAGTTTGAGCCCCCTGCAGTTTACCTAAGTACATTGATTAAATTCAACTGAGGTCTGGCCCTGTGTAATATCACTCAATACTGAGAGCCCCTGGCTATTGAACAAAATTCAGTGACTCATTCTGTGGAGGTTCAGCACTGCAATAATAGCCCTGGGTAATACGCATGTAAGTGGAAATGTTAAAGTGAGGTGAGCCAGGTTAAATCCATACATCTTTTCAATCTGAAGAGACCCGGCCGGCGTTAGATTGCCAGAGCGCTCCGCTCGCCGACGGCCGTGTCTGTAAATACCGCAGCCTGCGAAGAGCTCTGCTTCTGAAATGGCCGGCACTCGACAGAGACATTTTACTCATGAAGAAATATGCTAATATGTTTGTGTGTGTGTGTGTGACTTTGAATGTGTGCGTGTCTGAACTTGAGCGCGTGAGTTGGTGAGAGTTTGGAGAGTGCATGTGCTGGAACAGAAGAGAACAAAACCCCTAACAACGTGTCCTTACGGCTTGACGTAACGTGTCGGTGTTCTTCCTGAGGAATTCTCCCCTCAGACCTTGCGTAGCTCACTTCTATTTGAGTACAATACAAGCAACAACGGAAAACAACAACAGAGAGAGGTGGAAAATAAAATCCCCCAAACATCTCGACTGGGGCTCCTCAGGCTTGGCTGTGAGCTCTGTATGTCTTCTCTTGTTCTCGCTCCTGAACTGAGCTGCAGGTTCACAGACAAAGAGCACAAACAGGCTTTCATACGCAGAGGGCATTCAGCCTGGCTACCGCTTGGAAAATAAAAGTTGAAGATGAAGGAGAGAAGGAGGAAGGTCTGAAGGCTATGCTGTCATACTCAGCTCTATGCAAATCAAAGTTCCTGCCAGGTGTGTGTGTGTGCACGTGCGCGTGTGTGTAGGTGTGTGCGTGCTCGTGTGTGTATGCACTCGTGTGTGCGTGTACGTGTGTGTGAGTATGTGTGTGCGTGTGTAGGTGTCAGTGTACGTGTGTGCGTGTGTAGGTGTCAGTGTACATGTGTGAGTATGTGTGTGTGCGTGTGTGTATGCGGAGGAAGGGAAGGTTGATCAGAGTATAGAAACTACTCAGATTGCCAGGCGTGTTCGTGTGTGTGTTGCTGTTACACAACCTAACCCATCCCAGACCCTGAAAATTACTCCACACACAAAAGTTGCTAATACAACATTAAAGATAATTTGCTGTCCGCACAGGCCTCATGTAATATAATATATGATCATATTATAATAGAGGGATGCCTCGACTGAATTAGACTACAGTTTTCTCCTCCCCGTCACTGCAGAGTAATCTCGGTGTGTGCAGGGCTACTGTCAGAGGGTGATTCACCTCAGCCTCGCCAGTGCCGCATGCAAATGCTAACAGCATGCTAACTCTAACAGCATGCTAACGCTAACAGCATGCTGTTGCTACCAAATCTCACGCCACGAAAAGTTGGCAGCCCTGCTAACAGTATGCTAACGCTAAAAGCATGCTAACAGCATGCAGAGCCTCTGTCGGCAGAGAGGCTACGGCCGGATAGTCAAGCTATTTAAAATCACCCGGCAGACCTTCAACCTCTTGGCATTCAGCTCCCCAGCCCGCCATTCACAGGCGATTAGGATTCTGGTGCAGTAGCCTGGCTGGATGGGCAGGGGCCGCATGGCGTTCGCTGAACTCATTTTACAGGTTAATTAGAACAAAGGATGGGGCTTTCACTCTGAACGAGGGCTCTGATTATTGAGAGGTGCCGTCTCTCCTGCCCCCCCACACTCCTCAGTTCCCCCCAGGCTAAATGCCACCTGTCAATCATCCAATCACGCCGCCAGTGATATTAGCACCCAGTGCCAGGAAGGTAATCTCTTTAATCATCTTCCACACTACGTTGAAATGAGGTTTTCATGTCGCTAATGTCTCAGCTCGGATGATTGGCGTGATTTCATAGACCGTGGCCGCTCGCGTGGACTTCGTAATGACTTTTAGACAGGTCACGGTGGGCTAAGAAGACAAGTTAGCATGCTAACCCTGGGCCTTGGGTTGGAGGTACCATCCACCTGGGCCTTGGGTTGGAAGTACCAGCAAGGAGGTTTTTTTGGTGCCCCAACTGCTTCCTCTTGGTGGGGCGCCACACTGTGTGGAAAGCAGCTGGGCACCGTGGAGGAGAAAGGGACACTATAGAAAGTGTCTGGAGTTGAGACTGTATAATGGAGAGGGATTTCTGCAAATGTCAAAGCTGTTATACACAGCAAATTCAGTGTCTGAATCTACGTCTTCTACCTTACACAAAAGTGTGGCTGGGAGTTGAAAGTTATGTACTAAACATACAAATAAATGTTACCTGTTGTAACCTTGTCCTTGAACTCATAAAAGTGTACAGCACTTGCTGAAATACACCAAAGCTTACTCTGGAGGTGTCAGTGGACAACTGAGAAAAAATACCCTTTTTGATGATGATTCTGTGTGGTTGCTGCACTCCATGATAGAAGTTCAAGTACATATTCACAGTCTCCAGCACACGTCTAACACCCCAAACTGAAGATCACGCTGCCAGGCCAGCAACAGAAAGTTACGTTCCCACACATATCCGATCCTCCAGTGCCCTCTTCATATTGATGCCGTACCCTCTAATGCATTAGCGACCACTGAAAACCATCAGCGAGGCAAGCTAACAAAGACTTCATTCATGCAATTTTTATACTTTGTGTGGCCCGTGGATATTAACACAAAAGCAAAGTGTTCCAGGACAAAACTGAGAAATACTTCTAACTTGTTCAAATGATTCAGATGTAATGATTCACAACATGGCAGTGTTAGTATTATAATAAAAGGTGAACGGTTTTCAATTTTCAAAGGAAGAGAAGAAAAAGGTTGCCTTTCTTTTCACAGTAGACACACTGCTGCCTCTGAAAGAGGAAAAGAGTCAATAGTTTTAATTTCCCATATTGCTTTGAAATTCATGAGAGTTCTTGCTCTCACACACACAATCACACACATTAACACACACACACATTCTTCTCTATACCATGCATTCCACCCCACACACCATCTGCTCCATGCTAAGCTCACCACTGACTCACATCTTTGCAGCGACCACCTGGGAGGTCTTGATACAGGTGTTTAATTTCCCCAAACTGTAGAAGCCACAAACCAAGACTTGGGCGAATGCAGCCAGCGCCATGCTCTGCCTCTGGTGGAACGCCAGCCTGGTCAGCCAGACTCCCTCAGGCTGGCGTGATTGACAGTTGGCATTGATGCTTGGTCTCTCAGCTTAGAAACGCCATCTGGGCTGTGAGGCCTTGTGAGGCTAAGCAAAACCCCACTGCCCACACACTCAACACTCTCTCTCACACACACAGGAACACACAAACACACACAGTATCACACACACAGGAACACACAAATACACACAGGAACTTACACACACACAAACAAACACATAAACACACTAGAGGTGCTCCCAATCCATGTTCCATTCCCTGGTCTCTAAGTTTATAGTCGCCTAGAGTCCTCCTCCCTCATGGTTCCTGCTGTAATTGCCAGCCAGCAGATGTACAGGAGAAGCAGGCATTTATAAATAGTTGTTCCCGTTAACGCTGTGCCAGTAGGTGAGGCGCCGCTGCAAAGCTCCCTCCCGCCGCCTCTACCGCTGTCGCTACGACAGTGTCACAAGACCTCACCATGGAGACCACTAGCGCAATTAGCAACTGCGGCATGATGTCCAAGTAGATGTGAGAGAGATCCCGGTGATAAAAGACATCAATCTCAGACACTCTGTGGAGATCCGTTTCGGGCTGAAAGGAGGGTCTAAATGTGCACTTTGCTTTTTGAGTACATTTGGTGTCCATTTAGTGGTAATATATGTTATTAGAACAAACATGACTATTCTGGAGTACATGCTGCTTCCTCTTTTCCAACTTTTCTCCTGAGAACAAAGGGAAGAGAGGTTTGGATTTTCACCTGACAGTTTTTTGATGCATTCTGTCATGAATCTTTTTAGAAAATTTGGTAATCTTGATTGGTTGTGATGAAAATTCTTATATTTGTTTGACTAAAGCAGAACCCCACTAAGGAGAGACAGGGTAGTGAACCAGAAAATTAGGTTTTCAAATCATCTCTAGCATACCAAACTGATGTGACCTTTTTGCTGTAGGGTAATTATTAAGCACTTTGCAATCATGTATGGAAACAGGTGTCTTGGTGGATTTGTATAAACAAGACTAGGGAGGCCTTCCAAAAGAAGCTGACTGAAGTAACATTCCTCTGATGTTAGACTGTTGTTATCACTAAAACACAGCGTCAAAAATGAGGACTTTCAGCCTGGCGTGTATGGAGACACCAGCCAGGCCAGATATTCTGGATCTAGAGGTCACTTTCCAACCAACGCTGAGGACATCAGAGGGACACAGTGAAATGAACCTTGTTCAAGTCCTCCAGGGTCAGAGTAGTGAGACAGGACACACACTAAGGGATGGCTGACTGCTCTCTCTCAAACATCTGCCTTCAGCCAATCACAGCTCTTGTCTGACCCCTGGGCTCTCTCATCAGATGTGGATCGTTTGGGCTGGTCCGGAGCTCCTATTTAGCTATTGATTACCCCATTATGCCAGCATATGTTGGGATTGTGCTGTCTTTGCCAATCAGCTGGTTTGGAGCAGGGTCCTTCTCCACAGGGGGCTGAAGCAGAGATGAGGGCCTGGCTCTCGTGTCGGGGGCTACCTTGAATGTAATTCGATTGATTGTCAGATTATTTCACCATATAAACGAGATAAGTGTTTGTGCACCTACTAGTTCTGGTGTGCTGCAAGTTGTGTGTGTGGGGGTGTATGTACAGTACAATTTGGAAAATAGAGAAAATGACAGTGTGAGAAACAAGTGTACAGTGTGTGCATGTGTGTGTGGGAGTGTGAGTGGGAATGTTTGTGTGTTTTGGAGTGTGTGTCTGTGAGTGCTCAGCTAAATGCACGTGTGTGTTTGAAATTTGGACAAAGTAGCCTTCGGCTCATGAGCTATCATCATCCACATGGAAGAATGAAACGAACCCGAGAGATGTGAGCCCTCCAGTCCTTCAAAAGCCTTAATTTAACAGACTTAAAATCAATTTCTCCCGTCTCCAGGGTGAGAGCATGTGTCTTGAGAAGCACCCTGGATCCTGACTAGGTTGTCTGCTTCCTGCCAGACCCCCAGCATTGCAGCCCACAGGTGTGTGTGTGGGGGGGGGATGTGTGTGTGTGATTGAACATTATGTCTGTGACTTTGTGTGATGGCCGCCGGTGTATTTGCGGTTATTTGTTCAAACCATGCAATTAGGGGATAATGAAGCAACTGTGCAATTCGCCACAGTAAATATTTCCTACCTTTGCTCCCTGTATTAGAGCCGTCTTTGTGATATTGCGATGGATCTGGATGATTTCTATGCATAAATGCATGAAGTGAGTGTGTCTGTCTATGGGGTCTTGGGCTGGGAGAAAATGGCTCTATATTGCTGTGCAATCTACAGATTCTGTGAGCTGTGTTGTATGCTGCTGGTCACTTAGCTTGCTAGCTTGTGGCCCTTTCTACTGTACTTTTCCTTTTTCAGTCTCTCCATCTGTGTCTCTCATTTCCCCCACACACAAACACCCACACTCAAGCATATATGCGGAAATGCACACACATGCACATAAATATCCATATATACTCACACACACATTCATATACACACATGTATGCACCCACACACTTATCACACACACACACACACACACACACATAGCCTGTCTCCAGATGACAGCCACTTTCTTGGCTCAGATCATTAACTGTGTCATTATTTACATGATTCCCCCCCCCAGGCTGCTCTCAAGCTGCAGACAGACAACTGGGATATGGCTAATTAAAACAAGGACTGACCCTGACTCACCTGGCACATGCCTAAAGCCTCCTCACTCAGTCAAGAAGAGGGAGGGGGAGAGAGGGTTGGGTGCCTCCAAAGATTCCTTCTATAAATGAACTAAGGCCTTCCTCCTAGTCAGAGCTCTGCCCACAGGCTGTACTACAGGAGCATCTCTCTGCTGAGCTTAGCTGTCATCCGCGCCGCCGCTACTGCGGCGCTACTGCGCCGCTACTGCTACTGCGCCGCTACTGCGCCACTACTGCTACTGCGCTGTTACTGCTACTGTGGTGAAGGAGGCGGTTGCATCTGTGATTTAATTTATAGAAATTAACAACATACTGTATATCCAAGGCCTGTTGTTGTGTTTGGCTCAACAATGGAGCGTGTTGTCATGTGAGGTGTGAGCAGCTTGCCATCTCTGCTGTTGGAAGGATTCAACCCTCCTTTTAACATTTGTCTTTGAGCTTTTCGAAGTGCATCTTTTTTCCAAACGAGAATGTGTGTATGGCAAGAGAATTTGCTTTGCTCTTATTAGCAGAGAGCTGTGCCTCCCAGATTTCTTGTTGTGTGGTGATTACATTTCTCAAAAGTACCAACTTCTTAAAAAAAAAAACTCATTTGGTTGAAGTGTTTGCAACCAGGTCTGAACTGTCTCAACTGGGGCGTTTGTTGTCCAGCGACCCGTCTCGGCCCGTACAGATGTCCCTGCCACCAACCACGCCACGGTTACGCTCTCTCTCTGGTGATTTCTCAGCCAGCTGCCTGGCGACAGCCCAGCGTTCAGACCCTCGCCGTAGTACAGGGTGTCAGAGGAGGCCTTTTAATAAAGGCTCGCCATGATAAATTGCTTTAATCAGAGTCTTTGGAGCGAGCCGGCCAGCGTGCTGTTTCCTGTAAGTTATGATACAGGAAGCTTGTAAGAGAATTGTTACGCCAAGCCTCATTGAGCTGCCTAATGGGAATCTTTAAGCATCCCCCCCCCCCTCCCCGATTAGATGAAGGGCTGGACCGGTCTGTGTGGTGGAGCGTGGGTGGTGACAACTCCTTCAGAAGGGACAGATGTCAAACCAGGTGATGGTGGGGGTTCTGGAGACCAGACTCACGTTGTGTTAAATGAAGAGGTAGAAGACATTTTATTTGTGTTGTCATTTTTTTGTTTGTACAATTTTTCCTGTGGAGAGATTTTCTACCGTTGGATGTAGAGAGGTCGGTCAGAGTGCAGCTTCAACCATAACCCGAGCATGCCGATCACAGCATGACTACTGATGTGGACTTGGCAAACGTTATGGAGAACGCAACACACACTGTAAATGTGGTTATGTGCCGGAGCAATCCGAAGTGAATCAGATGTTGCGTGAAAACATACAGTCAATACACATGGTTAGGGCTGAATGGGGCGCAGGGAGAGATATTGGGAGGGGAACCGAGATTCAATTTGTTGGTTCACACCTCAGCAGTGCTCGATCAGTGCAATTGATATATTAGGGCTTGTTTTGAGAGCGCTGTGTGAGGTTGAGAGAGGGACTGTATTGGATAGAAATAATCCAAAAGTGAATTTACCTCACGGGTCATTGAACAGAGTGCAATACAAACCAGGAAGGGAAAAAAGGAATCTCCAGACTCTTAAGTTAAAATCCCCCAGCTTCTGTTTTATTCTCAAGGAAAATATTTTTATTTTCTGTAGTGAATCTCTGGAGCAAAGTTTGTGTCAGATGAAAACTCACATGAAAAAGTTATAAAATCTTTTGGCAAACTGTCGTTATGGCAGTTTGCTTTTTTACAAACCTTCCCACAATACACAATACCAATTCCTTTAGACTTTTGCCCCCATTCATGCTTTGATCATTGTACAGTTTCTGATACAACAAAGAAAATATAATCATTGGAGTACAATGTCCTTGAGTCACAATGTGTTGTTATCTTTAGAAGGACCCGTCGTGTTCCAAAACCAATTTTATCCAGCAAAGGGTGGTCTCACTGTCTCCAGATACTTCAGGACACAATCCTGGTTTTCTCAATGGAGAAAGGACATCAGTTATATTTCCTATTCAACTCAGTATCCTGAAGTGATAATATCACATAACTGACATAAATTAAATCAGCTGTAGCAGTACTTTCATATCCGAGGTCTGGAGTATAAAACACAGTAATAAGGTTTTGATGTTGCAGCGTGAACACAATCAGCCTTCAGGAGAAAAGACGGCTCTTCCTCTCCAAATCATATTTTGGCACGGCATTATGGGTCCTTAGGAAAACCATTTATTCATCAAATAGGATTATTCATGAGGCAGATAGCGCACCCACATGGGAAAACAGATCTTTTAGTCACGTTTAAATATCTGGAGGAGATGGAACGGTGACAATCTTTCTGTCTGATCCAACCTTGTTAGTCAACTATCAAGGATTTAGAACAAAATAATTATGAAACTGGACAGCCTTAAAAAAACAAGCATGGATTTTTAAAATGAAACATGAAATGGCACATAATGATGAATCGTCCATGATTATTACCATGTTCTGATCTATTTTAACAATGATTTAATCATAATTTTTCTGTATTTTGCTGTTGCTTTTGCTATTGTAACAATCCCCCCCCTCAGAATTAAGACGTTCTACTCTACTCTATTATATTATACCCTTCATTCTATATAGGGACAGACAAAGAGAGAGACAAGGAGAGACAGAGAGAGAGAACGAGTGATAGAGAGAGATCGAGAGGACATGAAAGTGAGAATCTGAAGCACTTTCTGAGGTCACAGTTCCAGCGCTTTCAGAGAACGAGGACAAACATCACAAGCGTCGCTCTCTATCTTCCTGGACAGAATCGATCCGAGTAAAACCCCCAGAGTTATTTATTATGAAAAGTCATATTTCTAACTGGGCCGTTTAACCAGCATCACCCATAAATCACATGTAGCACGAATCAGATCACTTTTCAAAGAGCATCCTCAATAGATTCAATTACAGAGCCCTGAGTGGACATGACGGCCTAATTCAATCCGGGGCCTGGTCTGTGGTCAGTCCTGCTGCCGTAGAAAGAGGCTTCAAATGCTCTTAATCACCCGCCGCAAGACAACGCTCACGTCTCCATCCCAGCCTTCATGCCTTATTCTTCTTCAAAATAAATACATTACGACGGCAAGAAAACATTGAAACTTGCTAATCCCTGCTAATGCTCTCAGTGATGAAGAGCATCACTAAGCCTGGCAGTTTCCTTAATGAAGTGAAAGCCAGTCGCTTCCAGCACCTCTCATGTACAGTATATGGACATTAATTATTGAAGTACTACAAACAAATTATAAAAAAGTAAATTGCACCATTTTGGGTGTGGGTGGTAGGTTTAAATTATTTATGAGTTTTATATTTGTAAGTTTAATAGGAAGTAAGGCGTTTTGGAGAGTAGAAACCCCCACACTGCTAATGTTGTTTAATAAGGAGGCTGCTCCAACACTGCCTCCGCTGGTCACTGCTGCGAGCCAGTCAGCTCTGACAGTCTGTCCCTTCGCTGGTCACTGCTGCGAGCCAGTCAGCTCTGACAGTCTGTCCCTTCGCTGGTCACTGCTGCGAGCCAGTCAGCTCTGACAAGTCTGTCCCTTCGCTGGTCACTGCTGCGAGCCAGTCAGCTCTGACAGTCTGTCCCAAGAATACAGGTCATGATCTGCCACTGCTACATGAGCCTGTGGGTTTCTTAAAGAAAACATTCGCCTGGGCCGTGTACTGTACATGGACACACACACACACACACACACCATCTACACGCACACACACACACCATCCACACACGCACACACTCGCCATCCACATACTCACCGTACACTGTAGATACACTCATATTCATATGTTGATGTTTTCACAATTTCACAATCTATACACTCAAAGACACAATAAATGGGAAAAACATCCAGCCCGGCTCTATGTCTTCTCCCCTCGTCTGAAACAGGTGGCGGCAGAGCGTGAAATGAAAGGTGCGTTAAGAGACACGGCAGCATGAAATGGGACCAACATCGAGCAAACGGGACGTATTTATTCTTTATGTTTGAAAGATGGTGGGTGAGTTCCGGCAGTTTGTACTTGCATGTGTTGAGTGTGTGCTGTGTGTTGTATGTGTGTTGTGGTCTGTGAGTACTGAGTGTGTATTGGTTGAGTGTGGGTTGTGAATGTTGTGTGTGGGTTGTGTGGGGTATGTGTGTTGAGAACAGGCTGCAGGAAAAACATCCTTCATGTGAGGAGAAACGAGAGCAGCAAGACTGGAATTCCTATTTTTTGAAGACTCAGTTCTTTTTCATTCGCAATGAAAACGGTTGCGAATGTGATTCTGAATGCCAAACCAACACTGTTGTACATCATGCTAATATACGGCAGCACATTGAGGAGTAGAGAATATGTCCTTCACCTGTTAGTCAACTGCAATCTGCTTCACTTCTGAAGAGAGGGCTGACTATGCACCACATGCTCCAACTGTCGAGGAGAGAGCTATGCCAGTGTGAGGTGAAGAGAAGGTGTGTGTGTGTGTGTGTCTGTCTGTCTGCGGAGGATGAAATTGAAAAGCAGCTACACAAATTGGCCAATCCACCCCCCCCCCACCAGAGAATCTAGGAAGGTGTGTGTGAACGCGGGCGTGTTTGTGTGTGCTTTGGACACAATTAAAACGTCTTCTCAGTGGCAAGTGCCAATGAATCACCCTGATGACGGTGGACAGGCTGGTTTGTTTGCCAGTGCTGATATTGAGCTTAATGATGGTGTCCTTCAGCCCTCCATCCCAGAGGCCTCCCATCACTGCTGCCTGGCAGGTGGGTTTCACCAGGGACCAGTCCAGGGACCAGTCCAGGGCTCCATCTTCTCCCTCCTCGTCTTCCTGGGGGCGCTGCTAAGGCAAGATGATCCTACTGGTACACTCTCGTGCATCTACCTCACCCTGCCCCGGACTGCTTTCTACGAACCAAGGGGCTGGCAGATCTGTATCTGTGCAGAAGTTGAAGGTCAGTGTGTTTCTGTCGGAGGCTGTGAGCGGGGTATGGCAGGTAAAGCAAGAAGAAATCCCCTGGGAACATTGGGCGCTCCAGTGCTTTGAAAGTCTTTTTCCCCATTCAGACTTTGTAACAGACTTCAGTTGAAAAGCTGTGTGTTTTGAAGGCTTCAGTTGAAATGAGCAGTCATTCAGAGCTCGTACTCAAATCAATTAAAGCGAAATTGGAAAACGCTCGTCCTTAAAATTTGCAATGAACTATCCAATAATGTGGGTCTGCAGCGAGTCTTATTTCAAATATACATTCTCCAGGGAGGGAGTTACAGGAAGCAGACTGGCTCGTTGGCGTTCATCAACACTGGGAAAGGTCACATCATGTCTGTGTGTGTGATCACAGCCACAATGAGGGAATATTTACACCCAGCCAACACAGTAAGCCTTTCATCTGTGAGTTCACCTCCAGCAGGTTACAGATCACCCTCAATACCCTTGAATTATTCACTTACCTCGTTAGCAACTAGAACTTGCTCGCTCTTCAGAGTGAACTCAATCCTCCTATCAATTAATTGGAAGTAGCGTCTGATTCTAATCCTTTCTAGTTGCTTTCTATGCTTTGTCACGTTATACAGTACAGACTGGCTCCTGCCCTACACAATGAGACCTCGTCTCACTCTTTCCTTTCTACACCTATTCTCTCCTCCTGTTCTTTCCCCTCTTCTCTTCTCTTCTCCTCCTCTCCTCTCCTCTCCTTCCATCCTCTCCTCTCTTCTCTTCTCATCTTCCATACGTCTTGTATCAAACACAGAGAATAGGAGGAAGTCTGGGGTGAGTCTGGGTGGTTAGATTATGACATGGCTCTGTGGAACATTTGTACTATATTAATAGGACATTAGTGGTGCTGACAGCTCCTCCGGCCTGATTATGGTGTTCCCATTAATATACATCACAGACCACTTAAAGTCATTAATAACTGTCAGAGAGACAGCGGCTTTGAGAAGGAGCTCAGCCGAGGCTTGTGTTGCTGTACCACTTCCATCATGGCCGCCATGTTCTCCATTCTGCCTGCTCAGCAAATTATGTCCACAAAGCCTCATTTGCATGATGGATTATGCGAGCATGTTGAACACGTTATTGGACGGGAGTCCAACCAGGGAGACCTCTGATTCGCAGTGTGTGCTTCTGTTGTTGTTGGGGAACGGGGAAGGAGGGGACGGGTACCAGTGATGAAATCCCAGGGCTTGGCTCCGCCCTCTCGGAGCTCCGCCCTCTCGGAGCTCCGCCCTCTCGGAGCTCCGCCCTCTCGGAGCTCCGCCCTCTCGGAGCTCCTCCCTCTCGGAGCAGGTGTTGCATGGGCTCTCGTTCTTGCACCGTCCCGGGCGTTTATTTATAGCAGGCAGGCCAGAGGCCTCGCACCACATCCATTTACTCTGATGACGAGGACCCAGCCGCAAGCTGTGATTTAGGAGGAGGGGCCGTGGGCGGGAGACAGGGATGGCGAAGCCTACTTTATCATCATTATTTCCGTCGTCTACGGCTCGCATTGAAGTGCAAAGTCAGCAGGCTATGTGGAAAGTTGTGCTGCTCTGCTCCCACTGTCGCCTCCCAGTTCCCGAGAGGAGAGAAACGGTGCTCTGAAACACCTGTGGAGCCGCCGGTCTTTGATCGGCGGGGAGCTTGGCAGCAGACGGTGAGGGTTGTAGTCGGTGGGTTGAACCACGGGGGTGGTGAAGAGCGAAGAGTCAATTTTTTCACATCCTGTGTGACGTGATTGACAGCCGCTCCCCGGGAAGGCTTCTCTGATTGGTCCTTGTTTGATGCATGACTCTGGGAGAACGAAAGGGCACGCTTGCACCTAGTGATGCGAGGAGAAGGTGGGGGCGTGCTGCGGAGAAAGTTTATGTTTGGAAGCCACGTCTCAGAGCGTCCCAGTGCGTTCAAACGCTGGCATTGTGGACTCAGACAGGATGTGAGAGAACAGGAATCAGGACTTGTAGAATCCTGGTAAAACAGTTGGAACTACTCACCTCTGACCCTTGAGTTCCAGCTGTACTTTGTAAGTCAGTAGTTATTTCAGTAAGGCAGTCAAAACACCTTTTTACACATTTCAAAGAGCCAGAACATGCAAAGACAACCAGTTATGCATTTATTCTGCACCGATTTTCGGTCATGACCAGTATTATTGTACTCTTGAGAAGTCTCTAATCTGTCACTAATAGACTTTAAAACCCAATATTGTGATTCATTTAGATTCAGCCATTAAGTGAGGTTGGATAGTTGGGTGACTGTTGGTGGCTTCAGTTTCTCTTTACTTTGGGTGTCAGACTTTAGAAACCTATTTTAGCCTGAGAGAGAAGGGCCCTTCTCCGTGGCAGCATGGCACACAGTGATGAAATCATTATATTCCCATCTCCATAACAAGCAGTCACTGGGGGCCTTTTACACTTCAAGCTACATCAAGAAGTTGGGTTGAGAAGCTGGCTTTATCCTGTGCCGGCTCCCTCTCTGTCTAATCCGGTTATTTATTTATCTGTTTGTTTTGCAGGATATAAGCCAGTCTGCCTTTCCTGCCATGACACGCGGAGCTCAGAGGTGTTTGTGTTTGAGGTGCTCGTCTCCCACCAGCTACCTGGAGCTCCATCCTGGAGCAGTTCTTTGTTGCTCCTCAAAACTAGAAACAAAGAGACGTTTTTCTTTTTTTTTTTTGCTTTGTCTTTGTTGGAGGGTTTTCATCCAACTTTAAATTAGAACAATTCTGGGTTTTTTCCCCCTCCTTCTTCTTTTCTTCTAAAAATATTTTATGGGTGAAGAAAACAAAGCTAACTGGAAAGAAGAAAAGAAGAAATTGGTCCTGAGGAAATTTGAAACCTTTGAATTGTCAAAGACAAAACTGGACGTTTTTTTTCCTCGTCTCTACTTTCTGAAGAAGCAGGTTTTTTTTCTTGCCATGGACAGCATTATTAATTGGCCAGGTGCTGCCAAAGGGATGCCTCATCGACGCGTCTCTGCCAATTAGAGAGCCACGAATCCAACACTTGCCTGGGTTAAGTAGGGCATGTTGGCCCTGGCCAATTAGAGGAAACCACCACCGCTCTGAAACAGGAAGCAGCAAGCAGGTCACTCCCCCTCCCACCTCCTCCGCTACCTGCATCACCTTATAAAATCTTCCAAGCATAAACGAAACAGCTGAGCTAACCAGTGATAAGGCATGAGACACAGCGCTGTGAACACTTTGAGATGGCCCACAACTGCCCACTCTGACATGTGTACAAAGTTGTGACAGCTACAAGTCAAGCTTGTGGAGAAAAGGCAGGGGATTCATTTACGTGATCTGAATGAGTGAAGAGAGGACGCCCTCATCCTGGAGCTGTCGTCTCAGAAAGGCTCTGAGATGACATCATCCTGCAGTGATGCTCGAGCTACACAAGTACACACTTCTACAAGCAGTGCGTCATGGTGTGAATGATCACTCCTACAGCGGATGACATCTTCTGTTCTTCATCAATCAATTGTAATGACTTGTACTAAATGGTGAAATGCATTTGATCAATTTTGTCAATCATGTGACACATCCTGAGAGAGCCAGCGATAACGATCGTTGATCATGTCTTTCATGTTTGGACTCTCAGCAGGGGTTACACAGATGGAATGTCAGGTTGTGTGAGTTTGTATGAGTGAGAGTGTGCGTGTGTGTTCAGGAGTGTATGTATGAGTGTGTGTGTGCAGGGTAAATGGGAAGCAGCGTTAACAAGTGTAAATCAAACATGAGTTCCCGTAGGTCTGGCAGTTGATCGTCACCTCTGTCATGTGTTCATTCCTCGCCCCTCTGGGAGCAACTTGTCATTTTCATCTCCAGGCGACTCAGGCGAAGTCGCTAAACCCAGGTGACTACAGCTGTTTTCTGTGCTCCCTCCTGTTCCTCACATCCATATCTCATGCTAATTAGCGTGAGGATTAATTAATTAAATGAATGCCGGTGCCGCGGCGCTAACGCCGTTCCTACGGTCTCACTGGGCTGGAAAGGCCACACCTGATCCCACACCTCCAGAAACTGGTAAAAAAGGCAATTTTTGTGTTTGGGTGTGACTTGGTTAAATTACTGTGTGGGTGTGTTTTTGTTTGTTGTGAGATATGTCTGTGTGTTGGTGTGTGTGGTGAGGTAACTGTGGGTGTGTTGGTGTGTGTGGTGAGGTATGTGTGTGTTGGTGTGTGTGTGTTTGTTGTGAGATATTTCTGTGTGTGTGGGTGTGTGTGCTACAGTTGGAATCATAAAAAACTCTGACTTGTGAGTCTTTTTACCATGACACCTCGACATTATGAAGGAGATCAAATTTACTTCAGTCTTTGCCCTGTAACATGGTATTGTAAAACGTTGAAAAGTATAACAAACCAGAATCAATGGGGAAACTGTAAACTTTTCATAAATCTGGCAAAGCTTTTAAAGCTAATCTAAAACTTCACAATGCCAATCATCAGTAAATTGGTCCAGAAATGCGCGAATAATACCAACCTTGGTTTTGGAAGCGTTCTGATGTTGGAGGAAAACCCAGGCAGACAAGCACTCTTCCATCATTTAAGACTGTGGCTCCAGGAGAGACACAAATGGCTTTTTCATTTTTGCAGAGGAGGGACAGCGACAATCCACTAATCACTCCCCTCGTCAATCACATCAAGCTCTGTCTGGGAGCTGAGGCCCCACGGTAGGAGAAAAGAGAGAGAAAAAAGAGAGTTAGAAACAGAGAGCGCCAGAGAAAGAGAGTGAAAAAGTGCATCCCCGACCCCTCAGGCCTGGTCAGGTGATGGAGGGATGAAGAAAAGAGGGCATTTCCTTCTCTCCCTTTTTCATTGCTCTCATTGTAATTAGCCTGCTCTGAGATTCCTATTGTCAGCTTAAAGGATGTGGGATAAGAGGTGCTACCTGGAGAAGCCTGGTCTTCTTTGTACCCTCAGTACACATTTAGATTTCCTCTCAACAAGCTTCTGAAACCCTTCAGAAAAGATTCTGATCGTTTGTGTTTGGAAGAAGGTTGATAACCTGTGGGGCTTAACTTCCCATACCCTCCCCCCTCATATTCATCTTCCAGGAAATAATTAGCAGCACAAAACCTTGTTGTTTCCGCTGGATAAAGGAGGGCTTCCTTTGTCACGGTTTCCCCAAACTGAGTGGAGTCGACAGAGGTGGAGTGTGATTTGAAAATCAGAACCAGTTTGAACAGTCTTTGTCCTGTTTGAGATTCTTTTTTTATATTCAAATATCAACATATCTGCTCAAATGAAAGACTCTCAAAAGACTTCAAGTCAAATTCATAACCACAGAGGATTATTTGGGTTTACACAAAAGCATGACTAATGAAGGTGACATTTAGTTGAGTTCTCCTAAATGTGAAACAGTTTGAAGTTGTTGACCTCGTTAGATAAAAAACACATTCAGCCTGTGTATGTCTGAAGGAAAACTTTCATATCTTCTCCAAAAAAATATAAAACATTATCATTTGAAATCTTTCCTTTTCAGAAGGGTACAACATGAGATCCATTGTGGGGTTGGAAACTTGAACAGAGTTCGACCCAGGTTCAGTACTGATCTGGTCACATCTCCCAGACTGGGTGGAGGTTCAGTACTGATCCGGTCACACCTCCCAGTCTGGGTGGAGGTTCAGTACTGATCCGGTCACACCTCCCAGACTGGGTGGAGGTTCAGTACTGATCCGGTCACACCTCCCAGTCTGGGTGGAGGTTCAGTACTGATCTGGTCACATCTCCCAGTCTGGGTGGAGGTTCAGTACTGATCTGGTCACACCTCCCAGTCTGGGTTTCATAACGTCCCGCTTGTGGTGGACGACAGTTGCGTCAGGTATCTACCGCCAGGCACGTTTCTGTTCTTTACTGTGTCCTCAGGCACACAGTTGTTTCCTCTGTGTGTGTGTGTTGGTCTTTTACGAGTGAAACTCTACGTGCTTGTTCTGTGAAGGGTAGTGTTTCTCTATGTGGTAGCACATCAGATTCACACCATTGAGTTCTCTGTGCAGCGAGGGAGAGGGTTTTAGATCCCCCCATAGGACTGGTGTCTAATGAAAAGTCCTGACTTTGATGTGAGAGTTTGAGAGCGTTTGCACAACATCGCTGTAGCAACAGAGGACATTGCACATAATTTCATCATTGTAGAGTAAATAATGCCAGGCCGGGGAAAGGAGTCGTCATGGGAAGATCGGGGGGTTTTGTCATTCCGCCTGTCGCCGCGGCGATGGCTCTTGCCACTCCGACGCCTCTCTCCTGCGAGTGGGTGTTGCCATTATGTGCAACAGTAAATGAGCTTTTTGTTTTGGTATTTCTTCCTCTGTCTGCTGGTTTTGTTCTCCTCCTGTTGTGGAAGTCGCTCTCCAGACACCCTCCCAGCCCTGCCTGCTCCCCAGACCCCCAAGGACAGCCCTTTGAATCCTCACTTATTTTCTCTGTATCTCTCACCTTCTCTCTTTCTGCTGCCGCTCTCTCTCTTTATCTCTCACTCTTTTTTCTCTTGCTCTCTCTCTCCCTCTCTGACTGAAAAGGCTTAGTGCATTCATGAGAGCTTCAGCCCTCCATCCATCCCTCCGCCCCCTCCCTCCACATTCTCCATTCCTTCACTTAACCCCCCTCATCCTTGCACCCCCCTCATCCTTTTACCCCTCCCCCCCAACCCCAGACACACACATTAATCCTTGCTCAGGTCTCAGTTTATAGACACAATGGGGCTCTGAGAATTGGACTTGAGATAATTGTGTTGCTATCCCATTTCAGCTTTAATAGAATGGCTGGCCCGGCCCCCAGTCTGGCTTTGAGGGGATCCTGAATGGCGTCTTTGCCAGATAGCACAAAAACCAAGTCTTCGTGCCCGGCACAGCTTGGAGATTGTCGTCGCTGAAATTTTGATTACTTTGCGCAACTTTCTCTCTCCCTCTTTCCCTGGTCTCAGTCTTCCCTCCCCTTGCAGGGCTCCTAGTAACAATGCAGGGCTCCTAGTAACAATGCTCTCATAGCCAGATTAAGATACAAGTGGTAATGACTGTGTAGATAACACTCAGACAACTGATGTTGTGAAACATATCTGCTGGTCCCAGTACACAGCCCTGAGGCCCTCCGGAGATGCTGCAAATGATCTGTAGGCAATATTGTGTCTGTTTGGTGCCACGTTATGAGAGACTGTGGGAAGGCTACAGCAGGAGAACCCCCCCCCCCCCCCCGGCCACTTTCAAAGTAATTAACACAGGTGTCGATATGGCTCAACATGCTCTGCTCATCTGGGTTGGCCACTCATAAGCCCTGGTGTGACAACACATGGTGTGAGAACACATGCGCTGGTCCTACATCAGGGGTTCACACTGGAAGAGCTAAACACTAAAGTTTGACTTCCTGATACACCCGATATCCCCAAACATGACACTTCAGAGAAATAGGGAAAGTGTATCATCAGTGCAACTATCCTTCATGTATGTGTCATGCCTTGGGTGCTTTATTCAATATTTATTTATAAAATGTATCTACTGAAAACCACACTTGACATAGCATCTCTCCATGACCTTTTCTTTAGAAGGATCATAGAATTTTGTCATAAAAACAATTCTGACATAAAGTAACTGTGGAAAGTCAGGTAATGCAGTCCATGGAAAATATTTGTGATTATTTGCTTCAATTTAAATCCTGTCTGGAACCAAGATCTCAAGGCAACAGCAAACAAAGGATGCTTACAGTTTTTCTTCTATGAATAAGTACATAGTCTTTTTAACCAAACATAAAATACATCTGGTCACGTCAGAGTTGGTTGTTTTTTGACAATCATACAGTACACAATACAGTGACAATAGACGATAGCAGTTTTTCCATTGAAGTCTTTCCCTTTGAACAAAAGCCACTAGAGTAAAGATGGCAGCTTTTGAACAACAATGTGACCGAACGTAATCGCTTGTCCAGTGTCTGTTCCACTATTCACCAACAGGGGGCAATGTGCCTCTTTTAATAGACAACGCCTCTCTCTGTTCTCCAACGCCTCCAAGGTATCGTTTCCTTGGTCAAAGTATAAAATGCTTTCTGCATAATGTAAGCAGAATTAATTTCAACAGGCCAAATAGCTGATTTAATGTGAAAGAAAATATCTGATACACAGAAGAGAATATTAAATATGTCTTTAAACATTTTTTGAGCCATTATGCTGAACAAAATGGTTTTGTTTTTTTGGTGCTGTCTATTGAAAGAGTGCATTTCGTATATGGTGAAGGGAGGAGATGAAAATGGGAATTACGAGGAGGGGAAGGATGGGAGCTATGTCTGACAGGAAGTGACATACTGTACAGTGATGATGGTTTCTGCCATCTCTGTAATCACCTGGTGAGACTACCACTGTGTGCTAACCTCCACCTTCCTCTCTCCATTTTTGAGAGAGAGGAGGAGAGGGGGGGTGGGAAGGAAGGGAGAGATGAATGCGAGGGAAGGAGGAGGGAGAGAGTGGAAGATGCAAAGAAAAAGGAGGGAAAGTTTATAATTAGAAGAAATAGAGGGTACAATCTAACACCCTCGCCGCTAACATCTTTGCTGCTAACATCCTTGCTGCTAACATCCTTGTATCCCTCGTGTCTTTACCAAGTTAACTAAAGGGTCAAAACACACACAGGCAGGACACAAACCCCTTTAACCACACCAAGGAATTGACCCATTTCTTTAAGCAGACATCAAGAACAGACAGTTTAGCACACTACCCAAATCAGCTTCCCCAATTGTGTTCAGCCCTTACAACCACACAGTGGAGCTAATTAGAGGAATAGCGTTGCTAGCTAATTGGCGCCTTAAACAATGTGAAGGCACAACAGTCTCTTGGTACTGACTTTCATTTACAATAGGGATGTTATGGTGGCAATGTCTACAGGCAGCCTCTGAGAATCTTTATTATTCCCCTAGTCTCTCTCCCTCTCTCTTCTTTCCCCTGTCTTGTTGTGTCACGATACAGAAGCTCACCCCCGCTACTCTGCTTTCTATCTTTTCCTTTCTTCATCCCCCTTTCTCTAACCTCTCAATGAAGCGCATTCCTGGTTCTGTTTTTCTTTTTCTTTCTCCTTTCCTGACCCAGAGGGGATTTCTCCCACTTCCTCTCCCTTTATCTCTATCACTCTCTCTCCGTTTTCCTCTATATCTCTCTACCTCGGTGATGATCCCTCTATCCCTCTTCCTCTCTCTCTTCCTCTGTCTTTCCCCCTCCCTCTATGTCTCTCTCCCTTACTCTCTTTTTCTCTCTCTCTCCCCTCCCTTCTCTCTCTGAGCGCGGGCTAGGCCAATTTCTCCTACTCTCAGACACTGACTCTAATCACAGCCATAAACAACCATCAAACACACGAGATGTGCTGTGCCTGATGAGGCAGTCTGCTGCCTCAAGAGAGGATGAGACAGTCTGCTGCCTCGAGAGAGGCTGCCAGCGGCATGTTAGAGAGGGAGCGCCGGGGAGAGAGGAGTAAGACATGAGATGTAGGAGGTGTGTCTGAGTGTTCGGATGAAGCAATGGTTCAATTAAAATGCGAGACATTTCTGAGGTGTGATTCACAAAAGCCCCTTTCTCTCTCAACCTGTCTCTCTCTGTGACACAATACACACACACACACACAACCCCTGTCTCTCTCTGTGACACACACACACACACAATAACACAATGAGCTTGCAGGGCCTGGGAGGCATGGTGAGAACAGCAGGTCCTTTCAGTGCTTGTTTTCATTATCGACCGTGCCGATATTGACCTGGGGAGAGTGAACCAGCCATACCATCCTCTGTGCTCCTCATCCTATCTCCCCAGTAATCATCACATTGTTCCAGCACATCACATTCAATAAGTATAGGCACAGAGAGTTCAACACAAGCGGCTCGGAGCATGCATGCTGGCTGACAGGCAGGTTAAAAGACACTCTCCCCTCAGGTGAGACGAGGAGTGATAAGGAGAGAGGGAAGCTATCTTTGTTAAAGGTACGACGAACACTGAGCACGATGTGTCATGACTCTTTAGACGATGGCTCTCCTGATACCTGATCATTGAGAGGCTCCTCACAATCGATCACACCCGGTAACGTTTCTTTAATACAAGACATGCTCAATCAATCACATTTGACTGGATCGTCGAGGTCTCGCCAAGGAGAAACATCAGGAGAGAGACGGATTGATGGTCTAATCCTGGATCCCCATGGACAAACCCGCTAACCGGAGTTCATCGACCACTGCAACCACAGTGAAGTGTTTTTTATAAATGGTCTTCCAGAGCAGCGTAGAGCAGTCATGCGGCCGGGCGTAGCTGGGGGAGCAGGAGAGAGACGGGGAGAGTGGACGGTGTTTGAAAGGTCTTGATGATGGAAGGCTGGCCGTGTGGCTGCCTCACCCAGGGGCCTGGAGGGGGCGCTGTGGAAGCTGCTACACAGGAAGCAGTCAGCAACCTGGACACACGAGGCTCTGCAGCCTCAGCCCTGGAGAAGGCTGGGACATGGAGGGTGGGTTATGCAGCCTCAGCCCTGGAGAAGGCTGGGACATGGAGGGTGGAGGGTGGGTTAGGTTGGGGTTGGGCACGTGGGGGGTGGTTGGACGTGGAGGGATCTCTCCCTGCCTTCTCTTTTCTCCTCTGCTTTTTCAACCTCTCAACCCTTCTGTCAAACACACACACACACGCCCACAACACACACAAGAACAGATGCACACAAACGCAAAGAACTTCATGTGTACAAACAGACATCTCAAGAGGACGTGTGAAAGACTTTAGGTGCTCTAAGCCGATTAGGATGTCTTCATTACAGGGCCTCTGTTTATTAATTGATGAAAGGCACCATAATAGAGTGCGCCTCCCTGTGGTGTTCACACACGTGTCAGTCTCTGCTCATGCGTGTTCTCCACAGGCGGCTTGAAAACGAACCCCTTCTCATGTAGCAGCGCTGTCAAACTCTCCACTTCCCTCGCCTTGACTCAGAGCCCATAATCATCCAGAAACATTTGGTGTGCTACAGTCCATGTTCCGTGTTTGCCTTGTCCACTCAGGGTTCACCCTGAGTTTTTGATATTCTGGACTGTTCATGCAGCTTAAGCAACTTGACACTGAAGATGTTTACAGAGTTGTTTAGGTGGAATTGCTGCCTGTCGACTTGAGGAGAAAAGTGACTCTGTGTTTACTTGTCCTTTAACTTGACTCCAAACAGATGAACTGTCTTTGGCATTTCTGATTTTGAACAACACTTAGACAGCTGTAAACACCAGGGATAAGTTGTCCAATAAACCACATGAAGTGTATTACCTATGTGTTACCTGGTGTACAGCCCAGTGCATTTTTTTTACAAGTTTTGATTTGTATCTTGCCTGCTGTAATGTTGCAATTTCCCCCACAGGGATAAATAAAGTACCTACCTACCTACCTACCTGAAGGCAAAAAGAAGATTTCCAAATGAATATTTTAAATGTATAATAAACCTTAAACAACGTTAATACTAGTAGTACCTTGAACCATTTTTATTTAAGTAATATGACTCGCTATCAGTTAGTGTTTGTGAAGGAAAGCGATGGGTATTTGACTGCAGATCAAGAGGTTGCCGGTTCAAATCCGCCATTTGTCTCTTTGCTTAAAAGCATCTGCTAAAAGTATACACCATTATGTAGTGAGGTCCACAAGACCACACGGAGCCAACATCTTGCCACACCTGAAGAGTGATTCAATCACATCAGAATCAGCCCTTGTGACACCCTCAGTATGCTGATTATCCACCAAACGCCGATGCAAAGGAACCATAGAATGGGGGGGGGGACCTCCCCAATCTACCAAATCAGCCCTCCTGCTAGCTTGCAAGCTTCAAAGGGCCTGATTTAGACAACACGTCTCCAGCGACCATTTGCTATCCGTTTCAGCGGCGATTTGAACAAAGAACATACCTTGATCAGAACTTTTGAGGAAAGTTCTTGAGACTTTACCACAAGAGTACAAGGTGGAGAATTATGAGAGGGATATTTGTGTTATGTTTGTTACTTTGTTTTAATGTTGTGTTCACTGAAATCTTGATTCTAGTAACAACTCCTTCTTCCTGAAAGATAACCACGTCATTCTTGGTATCTACACGAAGCTATGATAATAAAACAATCATTCAACTATATTTTGTAACTGTACCAAGATGTCCAGAACAATATTTGAACCATCGAATGATCAGCCAGAGATCAGATCACACCTTTGGTAGGTGTGAAGGAAGGAGGGGGGAGTTGAGAACCCAGCTTCCCCCAATCCACATCTGACCCCAGACGGGTCCTCCCTCGAACTGTATAAAGCCCTAAGATGACCATCAATCTCGGACTCCAGCGAAACCGACCATGGCATGAACGCCATCAGGATTGGCGTTCCAAAGGACGTCGCCAAGCTTCTCCTGAGATTCAACTTCATAGTGAACGCGTCACTATCGGGACGTTTCAACAGAAGAACCAAAAACGCAATTCCAAATGCGACTTCACTGAGATCCCGCAGACTCAGTCACATGACCCAGCGCAGCCGCGCTGTGACTTCAGATTCTTCAAATGGACCTTTGGCGCAAACCGCCCTCAACATCATTGATCAACCCCTGATCAAACGTAACTATGGCTAACGCTCTTTCCTCCTCGACATGGCATTGGCGTGAGCTCTGTTTATGATTTGTAAGGATGTAATCACTGACTGTACAATTTCTGCCTTTCTTTAAGTTAGACCATTTCATTCTGTTCATTGAAACCAATCTCTCATATCAAACCCATAATCCAACTTTTCATAAGATCTGTTTACCTTACTTGAATAAATTCATTGTAAAGATATTTTGACGTGCGTGTTCACTGATGTTACGATTGGCTCTACTCTTAGAACGAATTCATTCCTAAAGATGAGACTGATTATTACATATTAAACATAGGATTCCCTAATGTCCTAAACCAATATTAGGGTGGTGCCCCAGACTTTATGATAAATTAAGTATTTCTATCTTTAAACGAGCAAACCCCGCTACAATTATCACAGTGGCTTTATCTTTGGAGAATAGATGAACAGGTAGCAGTCAGTGCCTACTGGATTGCAGTCCACTGGCTGATCGGTAAAGGTGTAGGTTTAACTCTGATTACGTGGTTTAACTGAAACATTGGTTTGGCTGTTCAGTAAGTCTCAGTCCAATGCTACAGACCAGATAGAGGATGTCTGCATGTCACATGTACTTGAGACTGGCTGGTCTGTATGGGTGCATTTGACATGCAATGACATGTGAAGCAAGTTGTATGTACGGAATCCCTTGATTTCCTCTTGATGTGTTAGAGGAGATTAAATCAAAGATGAAGGTCGTGGTTTGTTTTGTGAATTCAGAGGATAAAACTCCATTCTTGTCTTGTCAAAGATGTCGAGAGCAGCCTTGCATGTAAACGGCTGGTGGTATTATTGTGTGGGTTAGAGTAAGGATTCTGGGTTCCATAAAACAAGTCACTTTACTGGGGATGGAATCAAACAGTGGCGCTGGAAAGCTCTGCTAGTTCCTGTCCCTGTGACAGAGCAGCAGACCAGACAGAGGAGGTTTGTTTCTTCACATGTGAGAGATCTTGCTGGGAGCTACACAGTCCTCGCTGCCTGGGGAAGGTCCAGAGACACAACACAGACACAAGGAAACAGGAAGCTCCGCCAGACAGGTGTGCCACAGCCCATCTCAAAACCACAGAGCATCTTGGAAATGACTCTAGTCAGGGCACGGTGCATTATCTTGGAACTGACTCTAGTCAGGGCAGGAGGGTGGGAGATGGAGTCCATGTTTTTCATTGTGGAATTGAGGCAATTAATTGATTGCGAAGCCTTGTTTTAAACAGTCGGTTATTGTGCACACTGGACGATGTTTTAGCACGGATGATGATAATGTGTACCAATGATAACTAGAGAGGGTACAATTTCTGGGGAAATTGTAGGGTGTGCTTGCTTGCGTCGGTTGCACAGGGGTCCGTTTTTGAATGACATTTTTACAACTGATTTCTGTATATTTTATATGAAAATGCATAGTTATTATTTATAAAGATTAAATAGATTAAAAAAAACAGACAAAAATGCTGCTCATTTACAACTGAAAATACGAGTGAAGTGTAGAATGAAATAGATGTCTTCTCATTTCCCCTGCAAGAGGCAGCCTCATCGTTGAATCAAAACGAATACATTTGGCAGACCGGTGTAAAAATTGACCTAATCTCTATGACTTAAACGTCATTTTAAGTTTTTCCCTTCTCGTGATATTTTCAGGCATGTAGCCTACTCTTTGCATTCATTCATTATTATAATACGGGTGGTTGAAATCAAGCATTCTGATTGGTTGAGAGTGAGTCACAGGGTGTGCTTTATTGAGCATAAAGTACTGTACGGTGTACAGGTGTTTACAGTACGCCTGTTTACATTTGCCTTAAAATGGAGCGTTCCATATTAGTGCGCACTCAAAATAACGGTTACATTTTTGGTTGTCATTGGTAATTTCCGTTGTCACTTGGTTGTCGTTGTCATTTTGTTGTCATTTCAAGATTAACAGTAAGCAAACATGTTTCATGTTAACTTCAATCTTTTGGGGGGAAGAACTTTTGATGAGTGGTTAGCCGAAGATGAGAGAGCAAGAGTGGTCGAAAGCGATGTCATCAGAGACGAAGGGGACATGAGAAACGTTTTCCATGGATGCACAATTAGTGGAAATATACAAATCAATATAAGCAAACCGTAACATGTTTAGACCTAATGTTTAAAATAAATATTATTTTATTGAAAGTGTCCCATTGTCATTGTTGTTATTTTAAAGGCAGCTTTTATGAAATGAGCAAAGTCAATTGCGAGATCTAGCTAGCTAGGCTAACAAACGTGAAGTTCACAATGCTATTTGTCCGTTGCATAGCAACAGCCACTGTTTACAGGGACTATTTTCTCTCGGCTACTGAAATGCTTTACACAATGTTTGTTGTCTATAACTATTTTGTGCTGAAAGGCAGCTTACTATTTATTTACTATTTATAATTTCGCTGGCAACCGTATTATAAAAGCAATAAGGTACTCGAGGCAGTACTTTATCGCCAATAAAGTACGTGTTCCAGGGTTCCAGGCAACACCCTTGAACACGTACTTTATTGGCGATAAAGTACTGCCTCTCGTACCTTATTGCTTAAATAAAGAACCCCCTTTGAAGATTATTCTATGACGTTACCCGGCAGTAGAAGATGGAATCACGATTCAAACAGTACCATCTGCTAACTGAAAATATGCCCCCCAAAATGTAAATAAGCTTGACATTTATTTAATGGAAAATCGCTCATTCATAAAAAGCTCACTGGTAGCGACCATTGTCAGTAACAACGCAAAATGCGATATAGCCCTGTGTGGAGAAGCTGCCCGGTAAATTGTACTACTACGGTACAGTACTAGTAGACTACTGCTGTGTTCGTCTTGGTAGCGATTGCGTTGGTTGAATTGGATTTAACGTTCCGTTGTACGGTTTAGGCTGAAATTAATTATTTTCATGAACAGATTGACAACGTTTAGGCTGTGGCAATGAAGTTCAGGTTAGTAGTTAGATAGACTTTTGATTTAAGTAAGGAGAGTGCCGAACATGTTCTGTCGCCGTTTGACTTCCTAAACAGCTGTGTACTGTAGATGTTTTTGTAGTGTGTCTCGCGTAAGCTACAGCGTTGCAGTTAACTACACTGGTTTGAAACCACAGGTAATGGTTATTTCACCAACAAATCGTTTACTAATGTCAGAATAAATCCTACAACGAAAATGTATATGTGAGGAATGTGTATTTTAACGATTGAAAACAGATACATCATAGACCACTGTAGTATGTGTTGCCCGGGCAACACATGCTATAATATCATGATGCTAATACTTCAGTGAAATAGTAGACTACTGTTTCCGAAAGTAGATGTACTTCCTTAATAATATCATCTTATATTGTAGTTACATTACACATCACAATTGTGTGTCATATCACAAAGTAAAATGAGTAAATAGTTATCACCCTGGCCTCTTTGCTTGTGGCGTTTCTGCAGCTGCCTTGCAGTAAAGCTATAGTTAGCCTAGCTATCCCTTAACAGATGCGAAACGAATGTTCTGCCAAAGGTAGTCACGCGTGTTTTCGTGACGTTAGTGACGTAGTGACGTTAGTAACGTCAGTGACAGTGGCTAGCAAATTAGCTGCCTTGCAGTAAAGCTATAGTTAGCCTAGCTATCCCCCAAGTTAACAGATACGAAACGAATGTTCTGCCAAAGGTAGTCACGCGTGTTTTCGTGACGTTAGTGACGTAGTGACGTTAGTAACGTCAGTGACTGTGGATAGCAAATTAGCCACCGTTAGCTTCACTTTTCGCCACAAAAACTTAACTTCAGCCTAAACCATGCAACGGAACGTAAATCCCAATAGAAGCAACTCAATCGCTACCAAGACGAAACTTTTGACACCTAGGTTGTCTAGGTAGGCCAAATATTGACTGAGTTTTAGGGGGGCAAAAAAATAAAAAATAAATAAAATAAATAATAATAATAATATATATGTGAGAGAACAAAGGTTGTGCTCTCGCCGAAGGCTTGAGCACACCCAATGATCATCTCAATTGCAACATTGTTGACATTAAGACTTCCAGTCCAGCTGACCGTTGCGGTGTGAGACCGCCCTTTGAGGCTCCCCTTACACTTGGGTGAAAGGTTTGAGTGAAATAATGGACTTCATAACAACAGTGTTTACAGGGCTGAACAACCAGGAAGTCTGTTCAACAGGAGACAAGCTGGAAGCTAGTCACGAGGCAGTCATAGGTCAGCAGGGGTTCCCTCTCAACAGCCTGATCAATACGAAAAACACTAACGAAGGGGGGGAAAACAGGAAGTGAGCTGTCTAGAACCATGACTCGAACCTGAGTCCACCAATCAGATGGCTTGGCAAAGCCTCTGTTCCAGTTGATGGGCTAATTAATGGCTTGTGACAGATGGAACAGGATTGATCTCCCTGGTCCGTCCAAGCAGAAAGATTCAATGGACCAAACTTCCAGTGAAATTGACTGACCCTGACCCATAGACCTATTATTAAGTAGACAAGCATCAAAGCTGGTTAAGATGGTGTCCTGTTTGTTTCCATGAAGAGAGCTCAGTGGTGCACTGAAGCTCGCAAAACAGATCCGCTCTGCGTCATGTTGAACATCCAGCTCATCTGGTGATTCTGGCTTGACGATTGGTCTATGCTTTTTTGATGTTGAGCAAAGGGAGGGTGGGGGTAGATAGATGGAGATATAGAGGAAGAGAGAGAGAGAGGTTAAATAGAGGGATGTATATAGGGAGTAAGAGAGAGGGGGATAATCGAGGTATAGAGACAAAGAGAGTGAGAGGAGGGGTGGGTAGATAGAGGAAGGTATAGAGAGAGCGAGAGAGAGGGGGATGGTGGAGGTAATGAGAGAGAGAGAGAGAGAGAGAGAGAGAGAGAGAGAGAGAGAGAGAGAGAGAGAGAGAGAGAGAGAGAGAGAGAGAGAGAGAGAGAGAGAGAGAGGGTGGTGTACTGTAGTCCTGGTGGGTCAGTGCTTGCTCCTCATCCATCACCCACTGAGGTTATTTAATTTCTGCCTGGCAGGTCAGGCTGCCCTGGGGGATGTTCTGGATCAGGGCACAGCAATCACTATCCATCTACGCTCACTTAGCAGGGCCTGCACAGTCTGCTGGCCTGCAGTGGTACTGCACTGTACTAAAACGTTCTGTACTGTACTACACTGTTCTGTACTGTACTACACTGTTCTGTACTGTTCTGTTCTGTACTGTTCCATACTGTACTACACTGTTTTGTACTGTTCTGTTCTGTACTGTTCCATACTGTACTACACTGTTTTGTACTGTTCTATACTGTACCGTACTATACTGTACTACACTGTTCTGTACTATACTGTACTACCCTGTTCTGTACTATAATGTACTGTACCATAATATACAATATTGTCCTGTACTATACTGTATTATACTGTACTAGGAAGCAGGAACTCTGATGTCCATCAGAGGGAATCAGATGCCAAAGTCTACACTGTCGACAACGACCACAAGGTGGTCTTTTAGATTGGATAACTTCCCACAATAATTCTATTAGCTGATTATCATACAATACATTGAAGGTTCTTGCATATCCTCCTGCATTTGTACAGTTTACTTAAAAGCTGAAAGTGTCCTGATTTACTCAGTAATCTTCCAGTCATTTTGTTCAAATTCAACCACTCAAATCCGGCTGATTATTTGGATAACTGACTCTTGGATTGAACACTGCCAGATCACTGGTGCTCCACACTAAACCATGCTAGAATTCAGAAATTCCACTGCACATAGTACGTAGCACATTCCTTTCAACCGTATATTTACTATGATGATGATTGGTCACTTTCCTCTTTATGCAATCAAGTGCCACACATTTCTTTATGATCCCTATTCTTGGTTGTGTCTGGGCCAGGACTGAAGCTCTGTCTGGGTTGTGTCTGGGCCAGGACTGAGGCTCTGTCTTGGATGTGTCTGGGCCAGGACTGAGGTTCTGTCTTGGTTGTGTCTGGGGCAGCACTGAGGGTCTGTCTGGGTTGTGTCTGGGCCAGGACTGAAGCTCTGTCTTGGTTGTGTCTGGGCCAGGACTGAGGCTCTGTCTGGGTTGTGTCTGGGCCAGCACTGAGGCTCTGTCTTGGTTGAGGGTTCAAGGAACTAAGAACATCATGTGAGGATCACCTGCTCTGGAAATTGCCAGAACAACACACAGATAGACCACTTGTTTGCTCTTTTTTTTAAATAAATTCACAAACTTGTTTGGACTGAAATATGTTATGATTGAGATGTATGCATCTAATATGCCATACTGCTACAATAATCAGCCATTTGAAAATAATAATCTTGGGGATTCATGGAATTAAATGAACCACAAACTGACAGTCATTCGAAACACTGTAGTAATAGAACTCTACATCCAAACAGCTGTCCTGACGACCAGCCTCATGAAACTGCAGGCATTACAGTACAATACTTACAGTAATGATCTTAATGAAAATGTTGCTCATGTTCTCACTTTATTCCAGTCATGTTATACAGTGTACTGCTGTCCAGAACATCCTCCTGCTTCACAGTATCCTAGCTGGTTACCATGGCGAGACAGTTCCTGAGGCGCTGTATCCTTCCACTCACTAACAACAAGGTTTTTAAAGTCTCCAAAAGGTGTAATTCAATTAAGGAGCTTTCTGTGTGTGTCGTTCTGAGATCATTTTAGCCACTTAAGAGACGTTTTCCTAAAGGTTAGCACAGTACAGTTTCCTGTTATGTGACAACATTTCTCTGTTCTCTGTCTCTTTCAGAAGCACCTCTGCTGAGGAGGTTTGGATGTTCTTTCAGGACGCAGCATGCTCTCTCCAAACGACACGCTAGAAACATCATCGCTTGGTTCCTCCCACTGTACCACCTGCATGGCTGAAGGATCCTCCCACTGTACCACCTGCATGTCTCCCACAGCACAGAGCCAGTCACAGGGAATGAGGACAGAACAAGCCACAGCCAGTTAGTAGCTCAGCACCACGGACAGCACCAATGCCCCAACGCTTCTCCACTGTTAGCGATGGAAGATTCACTACCAGCCAGGCTGAGTGGGTGTAGTGGGAATATAAAATGTTATACAAGAATCAAGTATTTTTTGGCCTTGGAATAAAGATAGGATGTGATGAGACCGAAAAAAAAATTTTGAAGTCACATTTCAGCAGGTTTTCAAACTGAAGGTTAAGTGTACTTCAAGGTGGTTATCAGACTTTAACACCAGCCGTGCTGTTGTATCCGTTTGACCCTGTATGAATCAACATCTGCAGGTGACAAATGTGGACAGGCTTTTGGCGATCACTGTGGACACAATACTCACTTTTTGTCCTCTGCTTCAGTGAAATGGCAAAACATTACTTTCTGGCAAAGTTATGTTTAACCTTGGGTCTGAAGGTTGGGTTTGTGCCCTGGACTCAATGAGATGATGTGGGCTTGAGAGTATCGCACTAAAAGAGCATCCTGTCTTTGCCTCTGACAGCTCTGTGATCTCCAATTGTGTCTCGAAGCACTTAATCTCACCTGGCGGGAACCCCTTTGAAAAGAAACAAAACTGAGAAAGCGAGAGAAAATCCGAGTCTCACTTTTGACTGACGGTAAAGAGGGAGGATAGAAACATGACTGCTGAGCTGAAACTGAGATTGACAACTTGTCTGGAACGTGTAGACTTCAACCTTAAAAGTCAGGAAGTGAGAGACGGTAGAACAGAGACAGAGAGAGACAGAGAGACAGAAGGAAAGAGAGGGAAAGAGGGAGATAGAGAGGGGAAAAAATATATAGAGAAGGGATGGTGAGAAGGATGTTGAAATTTAATCAGAATTCTGAGCCCGATCTTTCCCAGGCTACTTGTCCACACTTCAAGTGTCCACATTATCCCTGATTTTTGCCAACGGGGGCCAACAGAAGAGAAAGGTAAACCCTCACAACTACGCACAACACACCCCTGGAACCAATCCACCCATCTTCACACACATCCACAGTGCCACACACACACACACACATTCATAAATACTGCAACGTCTTTAAAATGTGTTAGACCTGCTGTTAATGAAGACCTGTACCAGAAGTTAGCGGGCAGGCGCGGACATAGACCCTGAACTTCTGAGATGTGACAGACAGGGACAGACGCTTCCGTCCTTGACCTCAGAAGACGTGGTTATCTTCCGTCCCTGACCTCAGAGGACGTGGTTATCTTCCGTCCTTGACCTCAGAGGACGTGGTTATCTTCCGTCCCTGACCTCAGAGGCCGTGGTTATCTTCCGTCCCTGACCTCAGAGGACGTGGTTATCTTCCGTTCCTGACCTCAGAAGATGTGGTTATCTTCCGTCCCTGACCTCAGAGGACGTGGTTATCTTCCGTCCCTGACCTCAGAGGACGTGGTTATCTTCCGTCCCTGACCTCAGAGGATGTGGTTATCTTCCATCCCTGACCTCAGAAGACGTGGTTATCTTCCGACGAGAGTACACATGCTGTGAAACATCACAGGCTATCCTTCCCACACACACTTCCACAGAGATAACCACCAGTGGTATCAACATGCATACCCAGACACATTCAGAAATTTAGTCATTTAGCAGACGCTCTTATCCAGAGCGACTTACAGTAAGTACAGGGACATTCCCCCCGAGGCAAGTAGGGTGAAGTGCCTTGCCCAAGGACACGTCTTTTTTTTTTTCACGCCCGGGAATCGAACTGGCAACCTTCAGATTACTAGCCCGATTCCCTAACCGCTCAGCCACCTGACTCCCTTTCACACAACTGCTTCTGAAGTGTTTGTAAGTGTGTCTCCAGAGACAGGATCCTGTTAAAAGAATCATGACATTAACGTACAGCCATCCTGTGTCTTTCATCCCCATGTTTATTATGACTTTAAATCAGAAGAGTGTGTTTTAGCATGACTATGGGCCTCCAGCTATGGGTTCTGGTCGGTTATCGGTGGGGTGTGTGTGTATGCATATGTGGGTGTGTTCCAAGACTATGATGTGGGAATATGTGTGTGTGTACCTTAGGATACATGCAATCTCTTTTTTGTATCTATGTTTGAGTCTGATGAGGCACAAACACGCACTCACGCACGCACGCACGCGCGCGCGCGCGCGCGCGCGCGCGCACGCACACACACACACACACACACACACACACACACACACACACACACACTCACACACGGATATTGAAAAGGAGACAAACGCCTCTTTCTCTGAAAGGTCTGGAATGGATGTTGTGGGACTCAACTGTTTCTATGACAACCGTAGACCATTTACTCCCCATGGTGATTGTATGTGTGTGTGTACCTCTGCGCCCAAGAATTTACTGTGTACTTTGCTATGGTTCGAATGATAAAAATAAAGCAAGTTCAAACTTCCTGACAGAACAAAGTTCACTGGATCACAGAAACCCCACTCTTGGCCTTATCGATTAGTCAGGTTTGAGGGATGTGGAGGGTGTTGTCGCAGTCAGGTCGTTAGAAACAGCATCACCCAGAGGCTGAGCGCAGAGCCAGCATGAGAAACACCCTCATTAGATGGCAACATCTGTATCCCTCCAAATAAGAGCCAGGGGATAAGAGACTGGAGAAACTGAGAGGAACACCAATGCTGTTCAACCCCACTATCTCCCCCCTTATGGCCTGTGTCCATATGTGTCTCTGTCTCCCCCCTCCTCCCTCTCACCCCCTCCCTTTCTCCCTCCCTCCCCCTACATGCACTCCCTCCCTCCCCCTACATGTACTCCCTCCCTCCCCCTACATGTACTCCCTCCCTCCCCCTACATGTACTCCCTCCCCCTACATGTACTCCCTCCCCCTACATGCACTCCCTCCCTCCCCCTACATGCACTCCCTCCCTCCCCCTACATGTACTCCCTCCCTCCCCTTACATGTACTCCCTCCCCCTACATGTACTCCCTCCCCCTACATGTACTCCCTCCCCCTACATGTACTCCCTCCCTCCCCCTACATGTACTCCCTCCCTCCCCCTACATGCACTCCCTCCCTCCCCCTACATGCACTCCCTCCCTCCCCCTACATGTACTCCCTCCCTCCCCCTACATGTACTCCCTCCCTCCCCCTACATGTACTCCCTCCCCCTACATGTACTCCCTCCCTCCCCTTACATGTACTCCCTCCCTCCCCTACATGCACTCCCTCCCTCCCCCTACATGCACTCCCTCCCTCCCCCTACATGTACTCCCTCCCTCCCCCTACATGTACTCCCTCCCTCCCCTTACATGTACTCCCTCCCCCTACATGTACTCCCTCCCCCTACATGTACTCCCTCCCTCCCCTTACATGTACTCCCTCCCTCCCCCTACATGTACTCCCTCCCTCCCCCTACATGTACTCCCTCCCTCCCCTTACATGTACTCCCTCCCTCCCCCTACATGTACTCCCTCCCTCCCCTTACATGTACTCCCTCCCTCCCCCTACATGTACTCCCTCCCTCCCCCTACATGTACTCCCTCCCTCCCCCTACATGTACTCCCTCCCTCCCCCTACATGTACTCCCTCCCTCCCCTTACATGTACTCCCTCCCTCCCCTTACATGTACTCCCTCCCTCCCCCTACATGCACTCCCTCCCTCCCCCTACATGTACTCCCTCCCTCCCCCTACATGTACTCCCTCCCCCTACATGTACTCCCTCCCCTTACATGTACTCCCTCCCTCCCCCTACATGTACTCCCTCCCTCCCCTTACATGTACTCCCTCCCTCCCCCTACATGTACTCCCTCCCTCCCCTTACATGTACTCCCTCCCCCTACATGTACTCCCTCCCTCCCCCTACATGTACTCCCTCCCTCCCCCTACATGTACTCCCTCCCTCCCCCTACATGCACTCCCTCCCTCCCCCTACATGTACTCCCTCCCTCCCCTTACATGTACTCCCTCCCCCTACATGTACTCCCTCCCTCCCCCTACATGTACTCCCTCCCTCCCCCTACATGTACTCCCTCCCTCCCCCTACATGCACTCCCTCCCTCCCCCTACATGCACTCCCTCCCTCCCCCTACATGTACTCCCTCCCTCCCCTTACATGTACTCCCTCCCCCTACATGTACTCCCTCCCTCCCCCTACATGTACTCCCTCCCCCTACATGTACTCCCTCCCTCCCCCTACATGTACTCCCTCCCTCCCCCTACATGTACTCCCTCCCTCCCCCTACATGTACTCCCTCCCTCCCCCTACATGTACTCCCTCCCCTTACATGTACTCCCTCCCCCTACATGTACTCCCTCCCTCCCCTTACATGTACTCCCTCCCCCTACATGTACTCCCTCCCCCTACATGTACTCCCTCCCTCCCCTTACATGTACTCCCTCCCCCTACATGTACTCCCTCCCCTTACATGTACTCCCTCCCTCCCCTTACATGTACTCCCTCCCTCCCCTTACATGTACTCCCTCCCCCTACATGTACTCCCTCCCTCCCCTTACATGTACTCCCTCCCCCTACATGTACTCCCTCCCTCCCCCTACATGTACTCCCTCCCTCCCCCTACATGTACTCCCTCCCTCCCCCTACATGTACTCCCTCCCCTTACATGTACTCCCTCCCTCCCCCTACATGTACTCCCTCCCCTTACATGTACTCCCTCCCTCCCCCTACATGTACTCCCTCCCCTTACATGCACTCCCTCCCTCCCCCTACATGTACTCCCTCCCTCCCCCTACATGTACTCCCTCCCTCCCCTTACATGTACTCCCTCCCTCCCCCTACATGCACTCCCTCCCTCCCCCTACATGCACTCCCTCCCTCCCCCTACATGTACTCCCTCCCTCCCCCTACATGTACTCCCTCCCTCCCCCTACATGTACTCCCTCCCTCCCCCTACATGTACTCCCTCCCCTACATGTACTCCCTCCCTCCCCCTACATGTACTCCCTCCCTCCCCCTACATGTACTCCCTCCCTCCCCCTACATGTACTCCCTCCCTCCCCCTACATGTACTCCCTCCCCTACATGTACTCCCTCCCTCCCCCTACATGTACTCCCTCCCCCTACATGTACTCCCTCCCTCCCCCTACATGTACTCCCTCCCTCCCCCTACATGTACTCCCTCCCTCCCCCTACATGTACTCCCTCCCTCCCCCTACATGTACTCCCTCCCTCCCCCTACATGTACTCCCTCCCTCCCCCTACATGTACTCCCTCCCTCCCCTTACATGTACTCCCTCCCCCTACATGTACTCCCTCCCTCCCCCTACATGTACTCCCTCCCTCCCCCTACATGCACTCCCTCCCTCCCCTTACATGTACTCCCTCCCTCCCCTTACATGTACTCCCTCCCTCCCCTTACATGTACTCCCTCCCTCCCCCTACATGTACTCCCTCCCTCCCCCTACATGTACTCCCTCCCTCCCCTTACATGTACTCCCTCCCCCTACATGTACTCCCTCCCTCCCCCTACATGTACTCCCTCCCTCCCCCTACATGCACTCCCTCCCTCCCCTTACATGTACTCCCTCCCCCTACATGTACTCCCTCCCTCCCCTTACATGTACTCCCTCCCTCCCCCTACATGTACTCCCTCCCTCCCCTTACATGTACTCCCTCCCCCTACATGTACTCCCTCCCTCCCCCTACATGTACTCCCTCCCTCCCCCTACATGTACTCCCTCCCCCTACATGTACTCCCTCCCTCCCCCTACATGTACTCCCTCCCCCTACATGTACTCCCTCCCTCCCCCTACATGTACTCCCTCCCTCCCCCTACATGTACTCCCTCCCTCCCCCTACATGTACTCCCTCCCTCCCCCTACATGTACTCCCTCCCTCCCCCTACATGTACTCCCTCCCTCCCCCTACATGTACTCCCTCCCCTTACATGTACTCCCTCCCCCTACATGTACTCCCTCCCTCCCCTTACATGTACTCCCTCCCCCTACATGTACTCCCTCCCTCCCCTTACATGTACTCCCTCCCCCTACATGTACTCCCTCCCTCCCCCTACATGTACTCCCTCCCTCCCCCTACATGTACTCCCTCCCTCCCCCTACATGTACTCCCTCCCCTTACATGTACTCCCTCCCTCCCCCTACATGTACTCCCTCCCCTTACATGTACTCCCTCCCTCCCCCTACATGTACTCCCTCCCCTTACATGTACTCCCTCCCCCTACATGTACTCCCTCCCTCCCCCTACATGTACTCCCTCCCTCCCCTTACATGTACTCCCTCCCTCCCCCTACATGTACTCCCTCCCCTTACATGTACTCCCTCCCTCCCCTTACATGTACTCCCTCCCTCCCCCTACATGTACTCCCTCCCTCCCCCTACATGTACTCCCTCCCCTACATGTACTCCCTCCCTCCCCCTACATGTACTCCCTCCCTCCCCCTACATGTACTCCCTCCCTCCCCCTACATGTACTCCCTCCCCTACATGTACTCCCTCCCTCCCCCTACATGTACTCCCTCCCCCTACATGTACTCCCTCCCTCCCCCTACATGTACTCCCTCCCCCTACATGTACTCCCTCCCTCCCCCTACATGTACTCCCTCCCTCCCCCTACATGTACTCCCTCCCTCCCCCTACATGTACTCCCTCCCTCCCCCTACATGTACTCCCTCCCTCCCCTTACATGTACTCCCTCCCCCTACATGTACTCCCTCCCTCCCCCTACATGTACTCCCTCCCTCCCCCTACATGCACTCCCTCCCTCCCCTTACATGTACTCCCTCCCCCTACATGTACTCCCTCCCTCCCCTTACATGTACTCCCTCCCTCCCCTTACATGTACTCCCTCCCTCCCCCTACATGTACTCCCTCCCTCCCCCTACATGTACTCCCTCCCTCCCCTTACATGTACTCCCTCCCCCTACATGTACTCCCTCCCTCCCCCTACATGTACTCCCTCCCTCCCCCTACATGCACTCCCTCCCTCCCCTTACATGTACTCCCTCCCCCTACATGTACTCCCTCCCTCCCCTTACATGTACTCCCTCCCTCCCCCTACATGTACTCCCTCCCTCCCCTTACATGTACTCCCTCCCCCTACATGTACTCCCTCCCTCCCCCTACATGTACTCCCTCCCTCCCCCTACATGTACTCCCTCCCCCTACATGTACTCCCTCCCTCCCCCTACATGTACTCCCTCCCCCTACATGTACTCCCTCCCTCCCCCTACATGTACTCCCTCCCTCCCCCTACATGTACTCCCTCCCTCCCCCTACATGTACTCCCTCCCTCCCCCTACATGTACTCCCTCCCTCCCCCTACATGTACTCCCTCCCTCCCCCTACATGTACTCCCTCCCCTTACATGTACTCCCTCCCCCTACATGTACTCCCTCCCTCCCCTTACATGTACTCCCTCCCCCTACATGTACTCCCTCCCTCCCCTTACATGTACTCCCTCCCCCTACATGTACTCCCTCCCTCCCCCTACATGTACTCCCTCCCTCCCCCTACACGTACTCCCTCCCTCCCCCTACATGTACTCCCTCCCCCTACATGTACTCCCTCCCCCTACATGTACTCCCTCCCCTTACATGTACTCCCTCCCTCCCCCTACATGTACTCCCTCCCCTTACATGTACTCCCTCCCTCCCCCTACATGTACTCCCTCCCTCCCCCTACATGTACTCCCTCCCCCTACATGTACTCCCTCCCCTTACATGTACTCCCTCCCCTTACATGTACTCCCTCCCTCCCCCTACATGTACTCCCTCCCCTTACATGTACTCCCTCCCTCCCCCTACATGTACTCCCTCCCCTTACATGTACTCCCTCCCTCCCCCTACATGTACTCCCTCCCTCACCCTACATGTACTCCCTCCCCTTACATGTACTCCCTCCCTCCCCCTACATGCACTCCCTCCCTCCCCTTACATGTACTCCCTCCCCCTACATGTACTCCCTCCCTCCCCTTACATGTACTCCCTCCCTCCCCCTACATGTACTCCCTCCCTCCCCTTACATGTACTCCCTCCCCCTACATGTACTCCCTCCCTCCCCCTACATGTACTCCCTCCCTCCCCCTACATGTACTCCCTCC
The DNA here is from genome assembly GCF_963692335.1 of Osmerus eperlanus. Lineage (NCBI taxonomy): Eukaryota > Metazoa > Chordata > Actinopteri > Osmeriformes > Osmeridae > Osmerus > Osmerus eperlanus. The sequence goes on from NC_085030.1 coordinate 17,395,811, forward strand.
CTCCCCCTACATGTACTCCCTCCCCCTACATGTACTCCCTCCCTCCCCCTACATGTACTCCCTCCCCCTACATGTACTCCCTCCCTCCCCCTACATGTACTCCCTCCCTCCCCCTACATGTACTCCCTCCCCCTACATGTACTCCCTCCCTCCCCCTACATGTACTCCCTCCCTCCCCCTACATGTACTCCCTCCCTCCCCCTACATGTACTCCCTCCCCTACATGTACTCCCTCCCCCTACATGTACTCCCTCCCTCCCCTTACATGTACTCCCTCCCCCTACATGTACTCCCTCCCTCCCCTTACATGTACTCCCTCCCCCTACATGTACTCCCTCCCTCCCCTTACATGTACTCCCTCCCCCTACATGTACTCCCTCCCTCCCCCTACATGTACTCCCTCCCTCCCCCTACATGTACTCCCTCCCTCCCCCTACATGTACTCCCTCCCCCTACATGTACTCCCTCCCCTTACATGTACTCCCTCCCTCCCCCTACATGTACTCCCTCCCCCTACATGTACTCCCTCCCCTTACATGTACTCCCTCCCTCCCCCTACATGTACTCCCTCCCCTTACATGTACTCCCTCCCTCCCCCTACATGTACTCCCTCCCTCCCCCTACATGTACTCCCTCCCCTTACATGTACTCCCTCCCTCCCCCTACATGCACTCCCTCCCTCCCCTTACATGTACTCCCTCCCCCTACATGTACTCCCTCCCTCCCCTTACATGTACTCCCTCCCTCCCCCTACATGTACTCCCTCCCTCCCCTTACATGTACTCCCTCCCCCTACATGTACTCCCTCCCTCCCCCTACATGTACTCCCTCCCTCCCCCTACATGTACTCCCTCCCCCTACATGTACTCCCTCCCTCCCCCTACATGTACTCCCTCCCCCTACATGTACTCCCTCCCTCCCCCTACATGTACTCCCTCCCTCCCCCTACATGTACTCCCTCCCTCCCCCTACATGTACTCCCTCCCTCCCCCTACATGTACTCCCTCCCTCCCCCTACATGTACTCCCTCCCTCCCCCTACATGTACTCCCTCCCCTACATGTACTCCCTCCCCCTACATGTACTCCCTCCCTCCCCTTACATGTACTCCCTCCCCCTACATGTACTCCCTCCCTCCCCTTACATGTACTCCCTCCCCCTACATGTACTCCCTCCCTCCCCTTACATGTACTCCCTCCCCCTACATGTACTCCCTCCCTCCCCCTACATGTACTCCCTCCCTCCCCCTACATGTACTCCCTCCCCCTACATGTACTCCCTCCCCTTACATGTACTCCCTCCCTCCCCCTACATGTACTCCCTCCCCCTACATGTACTCCCTCCCCTTACATGTACTCCCTCCCTCCCCCTACATGTACTCCCTCCCTCCCCCTACATGTACTCCCTCCCTCCCCCTACATGTACTCCCTCCCTCCCCCTACATGTACTCCCTCCCTCCCCCTACATGTACTCCCTCCCTCCCCCTACATGTACTCCCTCCCTCCCCCTACATGTACTCCCTCCCCTACATGTACTCCCTCCCCCTACATGTACTCCCTCCCTCCCCTTACATGTACTCCCTCCCCCTACATGTACTCCCTCCCTCCCCTTACATGTACTCCCTCCCCCTACATGTACTCCCTCCCTCCCCTTACATGTACTCCCTCCCCCTACATGTACTCCCTCCCTCCCCCTACATGTACTCCCTCCCTCCCCCTACATGTACTCCCTCCCCTTACATGTACTCCCTCCCCTTACATGTACTCCCTCCCTCCCCCTACATGTACTCCCTCCCCCTACATGTACTCCCTCCCCTTACATGTACTCCCTCCCTCCCCCTACATGTACTCCCTCCCTCCCCCTACATGTACTCCCTCCCTCCCCCTACATGTACTCCCTCCCTCCCCCTACATGTACTCCCTCCCTCCCCCTACATGTACTCCCTCCCTCCCCCTACATGTACTCCCTCCCTCCCCCTACATGTACTCCCTCCCCCAAACGTCAAAAGCAGATTTGGGTTAGGTTAGATCTTAGGTTAGATCTTAGGTTAGATCTTAGGTTAGATCTTAGGTTAGATCTTAGGTTAGATCTTAGGTTAGATCTTAGGTTAGATCTTAGGTTAGATCTTAGGTTAGATCTTAGGTTAGATCTTAGGTTAGATCTTAGGTTAGATCTTAGGTTAGATCTTAGGTTAGATCTTAGGTTAGATCTTAGGTTAGATCTTAGGTTAGATCTTAGGTTAGATCTTAGGTTAGATCTTAGGTTAGATCTTAGGTTAGATCTTAGGTGTGGCAGCAGGATAACAGCAGCTCAGCGCTCCGTGTGTACCTCCCAAAGGGGAGACGATAAAAAAAGGAAATAAAGAATGAAAGAACATGATTCAGAAAAATGACAAAAAGAGAACTATGTGACCGTTTGAACCTGGTGCGAGCAGATAGCTTTTATACCCGGACGGCATGAGCTTCTGCAGCCCCACTACACCAGCCGGTCTGCTTCTCCCACCAGCATTCAGTCCTGCTTTTTTTATTTATATTATCAGCGTGTGACTTGTCTGTCTGCACTCCAAGGTTAAGACCCGCCAACATGTCCCCAGGAGGAGAGAAAAGATAAAAATGCAGGAACAATGCTTGTGTCATTTCTGAAGGGGGGTTGAGCAAAGCCCTTGTGAGAGAGAGGGGAGCATCACAGCTTCCCTCTTCCTCATTGTTCCCGAGACCGTCTGAGGCGAACGGTGATTGGTCTCCCAGGTGACGGCAGAGCACGCTTCACGCTGCGACCGTCATGTTGGAGAAATGAGATTGTGGGGCATTTTAAAGAAAAACTATAAAAAAGTAACTCCATAGAAATAACCTGAAGGAAGCCAAAATGACAGATACTCATGTCTCAAAAAGTCTGAGTTTTCTTGACAATAGAAGAGACGTATTTAAAGATGTACCGCCATATGTTTGGACTGCTAACTGAATACAGTAGCAATACATGGCATTATCAGCCCTTAAGTGCATACAAAGATAATTATTTGACTTGGATTTTATCGTGTTTTCAGGGACAGGGTTAGGGTTATGGCTATGGCTAACCCAGCTATACAGTCTGAGACACTTCACAGTAGCTGTGAGAGTTCAACCGCTGACAGAATAGATCATCAAAGGTGCAGTCAGTCAGACAAACAGCGAGACCTCAGTAAACTTTGCGGTTTCCTCATTCTAAATTCATGTCAGTCGCTCTTTACAGTTTCTAGTGAGAGCTGCCGTCCTCCATAATCTTGATAGCAGAGATGGGAAAAGTCCACACATCCAGATACTCATGTTTAAAAAGACTGGTAAAAGTCCAAGTACTGACTATACTTTTTCACTCAAGTTAAAGTAAAGAAGTGTGGGCTCTGACAAAAATGGTAAAAAGGAGCCATGACCTGTTTTAGTGTCACGCTGGTAACTGGACGTCACATTATATTAATACATTATAAGAATATAGACACGCAGCGCATTCGCCAGGAATGTCTCGACCCTCAGTCATGTCGACATCGCTAACTCCCTCTGTCTCATCCATAACATTCTTCTTGTTGCCTTCCGATTTGCTGTGCCGTGTCTGTTTGAATGTGTAGATGTGCTTGTGTATATGTGCATTAACATCAGCAGAGCCAAACTGCTCCGTCACACACTGAGTTTAAAGACCTTGTCTGAACCTTTGTGATTCTTACTTTCTTTCCAACTGAATATGCCGTAACATGTTGCTTCTCCTCAATACCTAGAAAAGATCAAACGCCATGATCAAAGTGGTGATCCTATTTCTGATGAAAATATTCCAACAGCCTAGTGTCTCAAATATTGTTTTCAATAAGTTTCAACCAGAAGTTTAGACAAGTGAAACTATTGAACTATTGAATGTTCATGAAAATTACATATTTTCAAGATTAGAAAATCTAGAAATCTGGATTATCTTTCAGGAAGTTCTCTCTGTCGTACTGTAATCCCATGAGGACAAAATAGTTACTCCCTCACCTGATGCAACCAACACCAGAGGAAGTGATCTCTAATCCAATCTGCCAGTTCCTCTAGGGACACGTTCACTGCAACTCTGCATCACAGAGTATGGATTCATATTATCCCTCTCAGAGTGCCTCTCTCAGGGCAAGAGATTGAAAACAACTGCTTATGGTTTGATCTGTATAACTGGTGCATGTGTGTGTATACAACAGATGTTTGTGCATGTTTGTGTGTGTGCTGTACAAGTGTGTGAGTGTGTGTGTGTACTGGAGATTGAACATTGGGCTTGTCAAAGACCTCCAACTCAGTGAAGGGATAAACAGACAGATGAAATGGTGCTTTGTCTCCTCTCACTGTTTCACCTAATCTCTTAAACTACTGTTCTACTCCGACAACCTCACCTCACAGGGGAGAGAGAGGGAAGCCTGAGATGAGATTGGCTTTGTATTATCCAAAAAGTGGCAGGGGATGCTATTAATTACAAAGAAGAGCGTGTTTACAACTCCAACCATATTTTCTTTTCATTTGTGAAAATGTTACAAAAAGAAAGAAGAAGAAGAAGAAAAAAGCAAGACAATCCTCAAAAGAGGATTGGGGCCTTAACGGGATTCAGGAATGTAACAAGTAGGTGCAGGTTTTCTCCTCCCCCACCTACTCTTTTCATGATCTTAGAAGCGCTTCCTCAACATTTTCATTTGCAGTAGAAAGACAAACATCTTAAAAGGAGAGTATGGTAAAACAATAGGGATTTGGTGGTGGTGGGTTCCATACTAGTCTGGTACATGGTGGTAATTGGCTGGTAATACCTGGTAGAGCCTGGCGTTGGAGAGGCTGTTCTCCGCTACAAGGTATAAAGGTCCTGGATGACCGGCTGGGTGGGTTTGAGGAGGGGGGAGGGAGGAGGCAGGGTGGCATGATGAATTTGCCCATGTCACAAACGTGAGGTGAGCCAGGAGGCGGGTGTGTCCTCGGGTAAGGACACATGGTGTGTGTTGGTGGGTGGGTGTGTGGCTAGGGAGATTTCCAGTAATACACACTCTGCTTTAAATATGTTATACATCAATTTTAGACCGAAGGTGCTGTTGTGTATAATGGTGTCACTGACAAAAGAACATGCAAAAAATTATCCTGACCCAAACAGATGAATAACCAAGTGTCAGATCCAACCTTGACAAAAACCAGGACCTTAAAGTAAAGTTTCTGTTTTTCCTTAAAGAAAGTGTTGAACAAAGAACAGGGCAATCCATTTGTATAGAATGCAAATAAATGTCAATGGATACAGTACAGACCAAACTATCAGACTGCCCTCTCAAAATCTCACGTGACATTTCCCATCTTCCTTCTGTTTTGAAAAATCCTCTTCAGAAGCAGTAGCGATGGTCACGTCCTGTGAGCTTCAACTTTAAAGTAGCTCCTCATTGACTGACCTTATCATCTCCTCCACGTAGCCGCCCTCACAAAAGTCACAATCGGATGGAAAAACCTTCACAATTCTATTAGGTTCCATAAAAACATCCATCTGTCTGTGCGATATAAAACCTGGCATTTTCAGACAGACGACACAGCGGGGATTGCGAACCCCACCAACATGAATCGAAGGCAATTTAAGCGCATTTTGAGGTAAACTTTTTACAGATTTTCTACATTTAACCTTTTCTAAATCCACTTCCTCCTACCTGAACCCAACCCCAAAAATATATATATGTGATAACGATCAATATTTCAACGTGTGTCCGTTACTTTGATATAACTGAATCCCATGTGAGGCCAGGAAGGCCCAGTGTGTGCGCCCGTCTGCCATGAGGAAACCCACACACGTTCTCAGCCTTGACTGAAAACTGAGCCACGGTCTGAAACAATCAGAGACTTAATTACCGGGACACGGGAGAAGAAACAGAAATTGTCTTGGGGGACAAACTGCTGGCTGGGGCCCTTGACAAGGCACACAGCCTCTTTTGAATATTAATAGGAATTACATCCAGATTAGACTGGGATGTACTTGAAAGAACCACAATGGGCCACAGCAGTGTGGTCGAGATGACAGTGAAGGAATGAGTCAATTCGCTACTAAAGCTTGTGATTAAAATAGAGGGATGGAGAGAGATACAAAAAAAAAGGAATGAGCTAGAAAGAAAAGAGGGATGGACAAATGAGAGACATCATTTATAAAATTCCTGCATGCGCCTTAAATACAACCCTATGCACTGCACAACAATCTTTTCCGTTCATCAATATGTCTGTCTATAAGACCAGCAACAACTACAGATAGGTTGAGAAGTGAAACTGCCTGGCCCAGTCACACTCCTCTCCTCCGACTGAGAAAGAGAAGCCAAGGTGTTAAACCAGGAGGCCAACAGGGACAGAATTAGAGAGCAGGAAGGACCAGCAGCAAGAGCTCTGTCAAGTGTCTAACATCTTGTCTGAGTTCTCTGGAAGAGCGCCTGAAGGTGTGGGGCTCGTTTTTCTGTCACTGGGAGAAGATGCTTTGTGTCTGTGATTAGCACATGGCAGACAGGCCTTCTGTCACCAGCACCTCCCACTTCCTGCAAAACTCACTCTTATTCTTCATTACCCGGTCTCAGTCATAGTTAGAAGATGCACCTGGATGCTAGCTGCATGTGAGAGCGTGCACAGACACACAAACACTCCCTATCATACTAGCAGGATATCTAGATTCCTGGGCTGTTGATTTGGTGTCAAACTGCTATATTCCTTTCACATATACAGAAATAAAATTCTATAATGTGCAAACAATTGAAAAATGACATGAATGTTGCTATCTGGTAGGACTACCTCTCAAGGAAAGGGCCAAGTGACAGTTATTTTATCACAAATAATTGCTGTCTACTAACAGGTCCTAGAGGAGGTGAAGACTGACACCCTAAGCATCTCTCTGTTTTCTCTTCTTGTCCTCTTCCTCCATCTCTCTCTCTTTCTCCCTCCATATCTCCCTGTCTCTCTCCCTCTCTCCGTTGCCCCGTTCTCTCTGCTGGCTGCCAGCATGCCTCATCCCCTGAGCCGTTCCAGAGAGGGCATGGTCACTACTCTGCTCGGCACCTAATTTATTTTAATTATTTTGATTCCCTCTCTCCATCTTTGGCACCCGTAGCTCTGGGAATCGTTGATGGCTGACACTCATTTGTCAATCTCGGCAGGCTACCTGCCAATTACAACAAAAGTTTTTTGGCGAGACCATTAGAAGGAACTCTGGCTGTAACAAGCGAGCGCTCGAGGTAAAAGTGGTTGTGTGTCTGCGCCCCCTCTCTTCTTCTGGTCCACTCTTTTCCTGAGCAAAATAATAAGGACCACAGGACAAGGAGAAGGACACAATCTGTTGTGCTTTGTGTGTCACAGCGCAGGCTGCAGTCTTTTATACATGGCATCACCCCCAACATGCAGAGAGAATTGCAGTCATGATGAGCGTCTGCATGTTGCTCATGCTGGAAGCTCCATTTCTGCAGCAGGATGTGTCTTGGCTCTGGATTCTTTAAATAATGTAAAGGGTGTCCAGGCTGCCTTTTTGTGTCACAATATCTTGGCATGGATCTTTGGTCTTTGTCTGAACGCAACAAAGCTGAAGTTCATGAGAATCGGACTACAAGCTCATGACATCCTGGTAAAAGACCAAGAAATAAATAGGGTATGATACAAATATTATTAATAAATTATTGTATTCTAGAGAGCAATGACAACAAACCCATCAAAAAAAGAACTTTTCACAAAACGCAGTGGGGCACATCTTGTTTTTCAGCTACAAAATACAAGAAAGTGGGAAATGAAACACTGGGCATAAGAGGCTCCACAAACTCCTGAGCTCGCTGTTTCGGTGCCATGTATCGATAACCATCTTCTGGTGTGGCAGGTAGAAAAATAAATGTTGTTTTCCAATCCCAAAATGGTCAGAAGTAGGTAATGCTTGATTCTACACAATTAATAATAAGAAGAACTGCTTGGTTTGGTTTTTACAGCACCATGCATGCAGTGATGGGTAAGCTCTTTTACTTTTAGGTTGCGTTGCAGAACGACACGTTTGATCCAGCAGAAATGTCAAGTCAGGTGAACAACAAGAGGATAACAAGTTATTTCCTTTGGGTATGAAAAAAAAAATCTGTGAACTGATTTTTTTCATCAGCATATTGTTTTACAAACATACCAGAGGAACAAAAAGAAGACAAATTGGGGTTTAAGGAAAGAGACAGCTCAAGAAAATAAGCATACCTCAAATCTCAGTTGTGTTTTGTACAATTGTACTCCCAACAGATGTTTCACAGAAACACAGCTTTTTTTTGGTACATTTTGATCAACAACATTTCATCATCAAAAATGCTACTCTGTCACATTGTGTATCGTCAACAGCAATCATCAAAGGGGCTCAGGGTTGCAAAGCATTGTGGGAGGAGTGAGTTGATCGATATGACATTTGTTGTGTTTATGTGTAATTGAGGCAGCCTTGCTGTCTAATCAAGTCCTCCCTGGCTGGATTCATATCTCCCATCAGCCCCTGTGCTCAGTGTTCACACAGGCCTAATGACACCTGAACTCAACCAACACAGACTGCCCTTGAAAATAACATGTCCAATTGTAGCTGTAGCACCTGTAAATTGCTGCAAGTCCCCACATTATTTGATAATAATCAAATAAATAAATGTAATAAACAAAGGCAGCAACTGATATTTACTTACAAGATCGCAGATAATTGCTCAAAGAGCTCATTACAATTTCAAATAGATGCTTCACTTTCTGCTCCACTATTCTGTTCCTGAGAATACAGAAATACCATGGGAACTGGTAGAATAGAGCTGGATTAAATATCCACACCTCATAATAACTATGCTTTATTATTCACTTAGAAGCTATATGTAGAAAATGACCTACCACTCAACAGGGGGTTTGTAAAAAGCTTTGAAGGATGAACGTCAGTGGAAAAAGATACGGTTATTAACATGTGATTGGTGTTTCTGTGTCTCCTGTAAGAACCAACATACAGAACCATCAACAAGAAGAGTCACAAACATACTGTTTACTTCCACTGATCACTTTCCCTGATCACTTCCCCTGATCAACTTCTCCTTCCGGGAATTATGAGAATATCTCTTAAAATGTCAAAACAATATCGTCATTCCAGTCTAATCGGAGTTTTGCGATAGTTGTCCTGTAATATTTCCAAGTTTGCCAGTGACCCAAGTCCAGAAGTCTGCCACCAGTGTTCCACCTCCAGTCTTGTGTTTCTGTGGTGGTTCTGAGGCCTCCACAGGGGGCCAGTTATGTTAGTGAAGTACCACGAGTCAACTTTCACCACACAGCTTCCACTGTGGTGTTAAGCCTGTGTGAACAGAGCAGTGACACCGGTGACATTTCTGTTCTGAAGAGGTGAGCAGGGGTGAGGTTGGTTCATCCCCCCACTAGGCTCCTAGTCATTTCAGATTTGGACATTTTAGGATATTTTGATTTATTTTGACAGTCACAAAACGAAACCTCCCTTAGTTAAGATGCTACGTTTCTTCAGCCGCGACAATCAAGCAAGCTTGTACCACTCTGCTCTCTGTCACGTGTCGTTATCATATTTCACCTATTTATTTTTCTAATTTGCAGGTTGACAGGCCTGCTTGTCAACTTGCTGTGAAGGGTGTGTTTTATGTCACAGGCTCTGCTATTAGCAAACTGATTGGCTTGAGACGGATGGAGGAGCTAGCAGAAGTCAGTCACAGTTAGTGTCTAACTGAAGCAGTCACTCTGTAATGAAGAGATAGTAGGAAGCTGGGGCCATGTGAGTGTCAAAAGTTCCACCAAGACACAAGCTGGAGGCTGACCAGTCAGTCAGAAAGTGAGCCTCTCAAAAGGTGCAAAAGTCTCTAAAACTTGTAACAAGTGTTAAATGCTGCACAAGAGGGAAGCTGCAGGTATTAACCCTCCTGTTGTCTTAAGAAGTCCTTCAATTCCAATTTCAGTCTCACATGTTTCCTGCTAAAACTCAACCTCAACCACTCTGAATGAAAGCCTCACCCCAATAGAGCATTTATTTTAAAACATTATTTATACATTTATTTTATACACTCCACACTGTATATATTGTATTATTATACAGTTATGTAATGATTTATATATGCTTTTTAAATTTTACATTATTTATGATTTCTTCAACATACTTAATTTCTTGTGTTTTCCATTCATCTAACAATAACATTTATTTTCGGGGCTCCACGCATAACTGATACCCACCCTGCCCCCAAGTTCACTTCCTGTGCCACTATGCTGAAGAGGTGCATGCTGGGTAAGCTCCTCACCCTGGGACATGATCCATGTCGATCCATCTCCCCCTGGCATGGAGGGAGGTGTGATTGATTTATCAGCCTCTTCTCTCCCTGCTCCTATTTTAATGAGCCAGTAATGGCCCACGGTGGCCGTGCCTGTGCCAGAGAGACGAATGGAAGAGAGGCAGGAGAGCAGAGATGTGGACAGAATATGTAACCGAAAAAGAGATCAATCCAGCACTGTAGACACGCTCCCTGAGAGATGCAGGAAGGATGGGAGGTGGAGAGAGGAAGCGGGGAGGGAGGGCAGTATATATATATAGAGATAGACAGACAGACAGACAGACAGACACAGAATGACTGACAGGCAGGCAGACAGGTAGGCAGGCAAACAATTAGAAAGAAAGTCAGAAATAATGACAGAAAGAAAGACACTGGGCAAACCTATGAAGACGGAGGGGCGTGGGGGAGGTGGAGACCCAGAGAGGTTGGAGGCTGGCTGAGCTGAGGAGGTGGAGAGAGACCCAGAGAGGTTGTAGGCTGGTTGAACCAGGCTGTGCTGATTGCCAGGAGCGGTCACCCCAGGCCTTAATTAAAGCCACTCTCCTGGGTGAGTTAGCACTGGCCAGCAATTTTCCCAGACATTAGCAGCATGGCGGCTTGCCTGCGTGGCCTATAATTCCTTGGGGGGCACCCTCTGTGTTGCCAACCGCTGATTTTCACAGGAATTAATGACATGGGGGTGGCTTCATTGTTTTACGGACAAGTCGACAGAAGCCCGGTGGCTGAGGTGACAGCCTGTGGTGCTGTGGGTGTCTGTGCTCCAGCTGTTCGCCTGGACAAGAAGCTATGGGACTCCAGAAGACCAGGGGTTTGAGTAAACGGGATACATTAAACATCAAATAATCCTTAATCGGGGTATCCTTTCCAAAGAATGAATCATTAGTTATTCTCATATTAGAAAATATCGCCATCCTGCAAATCCCAATGAGAAAATGCTTGATCCTCTAAAACACTGGTTCCAAAGAAATGAGACTAATCTCTTTCTTTCATAGTCCAGGACTAAACTATTTATAGTTTATAATCTACAAGCAGGATTTCTTGACGGTTACAGAACATTACAAACAAGACTCAGCACACAATATCACAGTCCATACAGTAAGACCATCACTGTTTCCTACAGTGGGGGAGGGGGGATGGGGGAGAGGGGATGGGGAAAGGGGGGTGGGGTTAACCATTCGGTCCTCTGTTGTCCTGGAGTCTCTCAGTCCTCAGTGCGACCACAGCCACGTCCAGGGACCTCATTAGACACAACCGGACTGCTCTGTAGTCGCTAGGGGCCATGGAAGGGCCACTGACAGGCAGTCATGGACTCCAGCTTCTCTTCCACAGAGGGCTGAACATGGAAAGGCCAAAGTCTGGACCTGTGATATGGAGTAGGCAGTGCTGGGGGCTGAGGGAAATCAAGGAGGACTATGGTGGTATGGCATAGTAAGGTTCTTTGCGACTCCTGCTCCTTCCAGAAGTTCACAAGCTAACACCAGGTAATAGAGACCGGACCACAGTTTTTTGTTGAGCTATTTTTGTAGGCTAAAAGGCAAGGAACAGCATAGCATCATGGACAGTAGATAGTCATAACATCATCCTCGCAGGAAACGGAGATGCATTATGAATGATGATTATCATACAATTTGTTAAATTAGGCGATAATACTTTCATTGAATTTGTACTTTCTACTGAAGCGCTGGGGAGTTGCCTCACAAACCTCTCCATTAACGCTCAGCTCCAAACAGAAAACATTTCTTAAGTCATAATCGCCCCGGCGTCCAGACGTCATTTGAATGCTCGTCACGTTGTGCAGAGCTGCCGAATCCTCACCCAGGGTGGAGAGCAGACCTTAACTCTGCTCGCCTGCGTTTACCCACCCACCAGAACGCTCCTCATCCCAGGCATGAGGCACCACGTGGGCACCACTCCTCCTCCAGCTTGCATCCTTAGCTGGATTACCGTCAGCGCGAGGATGCTACGGCTTCACTTGACCTTTACCCTCCCAGGCAGTCTCTGAGCCGAGTGGGTTTACTGTTGAACTATTCCCTTTCACTGCCGGGCCCGGAAACACGCCTTCCAAAACGAGGCTTCTCAAAACGCTCGGTCACGGTGCGGGACGAGACCTCAGGTTGTGCCAGTGTGAAGGTGGAGGGCTTTGATTGGATGATGTACTGTAATCCTCCCGGTGGTTCTTATTGGTACACGCCTGGAGGCAGGAAGTGGGCGCTGTGTGGGCGTGAGCAGCGTGCTTCCGTCTCTTCTGACACAGGTAGGCGCTGTTTTATTCTGATTGGGCAGCCTCCAGGCCAAAGGAGAGCGTGAATCACATCAATATAAATTCACCTTCTTTCTCTTAAACCTCTTTCAAGGACTACCTCTTCAGACACCGACAGTATTCACATAACCGTAGATGTGTGCGTCAATCTTTTTTTAATCCCTACTCCCCAAACACCCATTGTGAAATTCAGAATGTAGAACATGCTGTTGTTGCTGCCTTTTCACTGGGTGTCTGCTTTCCACTAAACATGGAGAATCTTCTTTGTTTGCCATAGGGACACAAATTATTTTGTATTCCCTTCAGCATTCCTATTACGTTTCCCTGACAGCAAATAGCAATTACAACTCTGTTGTCGTAAAACAAAGATCACATTTCCCTCTCCTGTGTTCGATGCTGCGATGCCATGAAAAAAATGTGGTCTGTAATATTACTTAGTGTTTCTTCCTCTCAACGGTGCATCCGAAACAGGAGCATATCCATAATATTGACACCTCAATCTATCTCTGACAAGGCGATATGTGCTTCAAAGCTTGATCTGGAACACAACACTCCTCAACCTTCCTCTAGATGATCACGTCTGTTTCAATCATTTAAAATTGGAAAAGCCAGTTTGTCTTATTGTCAAATTGAATTGCGTCGGCGGCTAAACTGATTGGAATATATTGAAGTGGGGGCCTGTGTGGCAGGCTAGCCTGTGGCTGGAGAAGAGGGATATGAGCTGTCCTGCAGCGAGGCAGAGAGGAGGTTGTGAAGAGGGAAGCAGAATTATGGCTCTCTTGGATATAACACGATACGTTACATGAATTTGAGGATATTGTGTTTTAAATTATACACGTATTAATAAAATGTTAGAGTTCCACACTATTTAGTTTATTCACAGTAAAAATTTTAAGAGATGATTTTCAACCATGTACTGTACAGTACATCCATAAAAAAAGATTCACATTCACACAATGGATGGATGGTTTTCACACAATAATACAGGCTCCTGCCTAGCTCACTACGACGACAGCTGAGGAAACACAGTCACCTGTACAGTCCTGGGAAAGGATTTTAGATCACATTTCAAGCACAAGCCTTGACTCTTCGTCTACAGATAGACAGGGTGAGCAGAGAAGACACTTTAGATAATTGGCTCCCATCTCCTCACACACGTTGCATACAGTGAGGAATTAAAATAAGAAATGGATGGGAATGATTTTAAGCACTCAAAGAGCTGTGTTAAATTATGAATTGCCCATCAGTCATCTGGATGAGGAGAGAGGTGGAGGAATTGTCTCCTGTCACCTTTTTTAAAAATGCAGTCGAAAATTATTAGCTGTTCCGGCTTCGCAAGAGAGGGGGAGAGAGTGAGAGGGGCTGGCAGGAGGAGAAGCTGAGAGAAAAAGAGTGAAGGAGTGAGAGGAGGGGTGGGAATGGAGGAGGGTGGGGAGAATGACTGTGTGACAGAGCGATCCTTAACTCTAATAGATGTCAGACTTAGCAAGCCTGACTTCATAAGTGCCAATCCAGACTGACAGAGGAGCCAGCTGGGGAGAGGAGCTGAGGAGGAGGGTGGATGGGGAGCAGGCTGAGCGGGGAGGGGGGGAGGAGAGCTAGGATGCAAAATGGTAGGTGGACTGGTAGAAGCGTAGGTAGGGGGCCAGGTTGAGGGGGCAGGGTAGAAGCGTAGGTAGGGGGCCAGGTTGAGGGGGCAGGGTAGAAGCGTAGGTGTATGTGTGTGTGTGGGACCCAGACAGACGGGGAGATAGGGCGGTGTACTGAGTGGGTGTAAGTTATGTGTGTACGAACTGCTATCAATGCTACTCCTCAGTGACGTGTGGAGGAGAGCGAGGGAGTTTGAGATAGAGACAGGGAGGTAGAAAGTAGAAGAGTGAAAGAGAGTTAGAGGTGGGGTTGTTGAGAGGTCATAAGATATGTGTGCGTGTGACATTGTGGTTCGTATGGCATTGCAGGGCATGTGTGAGTTTTTAGAGTGGTAGGGCCCCATTTACAGTTTTAAAAACCCTTGATTGAGAGCAGCAGCAACATCATTTGTGGCCCCTGTGACCCACCGGGCTTTGTTTGAGTGCAGAAAGTGGCAATTTGCTTTCAGTGCCTATTTTTTCCTATACAGTCCTTTTGAAGTAATCTGCCATTTCAGAACCCATTTTTACTTGATTTCCTAGCGAGAATGAAATGACCCAAGGTCAAAGTCAGATGGGAATTCAGATACAAAAATATGTAATTTCACATTCGGTAAACATAGGCAGAATTTAAAATGAGAAATAGGGTGCAAGAATATTTGTGACATTCACATATTCCAACAAATCTAAACAAATGTCATAATTTGTCAGTTAAAATTACCATTACAGTATGTTGATAGGTTTGCCCCTTCAAACAACTAACATGCTTTTAGTCTTAGAAAGGTTGACAGATTTTGTTTGTTGAATATCTTTTTCCTTGCAGCACGAGCCATTTGACATTTTCTCAAATCCAATTAATAACCACACTGTAAACACAGTTCCATCATTAGTATTCATGTAGTTATTTTTCTCCAAGAAGTTGGAGAAAAATAGCACATTTCAATCTCAGTTCTCCGTTTGTGTGAAAAATGCCTCTGTGATGAAAGCGCTCCAGTCAAACACCATCACGGATCCACACTGATCCTTCTAGGAACAGTGCTTTTATTTACTGGACCAAAACCATTTCACTTATCACTGTAGAACCCTTCTTGAACTGAGGAACTTGCTACTTCTGAGAAACCAGTTAGTTCTGTCCAGTTGTAAGACCTTACCCGACACAGAAAGACAGTCAGAAAGACTAAGCACTCTGCGCAGAACTCCCCACATCTCCAGACATCCTGTACGTACCCAGGAGGCCGTGCCAGAGTCCAGGTCTCTCTCCCCTTGGCGGAAGGTTGCTCACTTTAAGGAGGCTTGTTCCTGTACTCACTCTGTCTTGAGAGGGGAAATGCTGCTTATTTTTTAGGCGACTCGGAGCTTGGGGAGCAGAAAAAGCAGCCTCAGCAAAGATTGTTCCTATCAATCTGAGAGGCGGAAAGCGGCCACTGATTGCACAGGAAGAGGGCGTTTAATTTGGGGGCGCTTAGTGGTCTTCAAGGCTTCACCCACATGGGGAGGTAATCAGCCCTTCTCGCTAAAGATAGGGGGAGTGATGGAGGGAGAGGAGAGGTAGGAGGTGAAGAGAGAGGCAGAAGGATAAAATGGCGGAGGGGGGGGATACAGCAGAGAGAAAGTTAAAATAAATGGAAAGACACAGAAAGAGAAGTTGGTTTTGATGCCCCCTGCGGTGTTGCGGTAGTCACTCTTCACCACCCACGTTTAAAAAAACTCCTGATGGAGACTCTTCAAAAGAGTCTTGGACCGCTACCCCACCAGGACTACACCCACCTGTTTTCCTCCTCTCATCCGCCATTCTCCCCTCACGGCTCACATTGTGCCATCACTGTGCCCGCCGCCTGTGGTTCCTGCCCACGTGAGATACTCCAACTCCCAGCATGCCTCTTGTGTGTGTGTGTGAGGTAAATGAGATCCCAGTCCATCAGGTTTAATGGCTAGGTGGAGCTGTCTGCGGGAGCTGTCGCCACTGTTGCAATTATCACTCTTCTTTCCAGCTAGCAGAGACGGCAGTAGTGCTACTTGGAGATTGTGTTCAAGTACAGTGAGAGCAAACTGGCGGCGGTTGGATTTTTTCTCCTCCATCCTTTTCTGTTTCAACTAAATACTCTGGAAAAGTTTTAAAATTAAAAAATAATGATAGTTCGGCCCATGTGGACGTACTGGACAAACCAGCCAGCAGTCAAGCCAGACTATTGATCCTTGCTCTACACATTTGATCAATATATTTTTCGTTTGGGAATCCACCCGAATTGGTGGATGCTTGGCTTCAGGACACATGAGGTCAATGTTCTTCACTGTATGTGATGCATGAGGAACACACTGGTCCACAATTGGTACTCTTCAAGTCTCTGGTTGTGGGATGCACTGTGAAATACAGAGTGGCTGACTCCGGTATGCAGGCAGGAGAAAGGCCAGAATATCAACGACCCCCTGCTGTGCCTCTGGAGGGGTGAGGAGAGGAAATGATGACCTGTGTCAGATATAAGAGGTCTCCACGTCGGGTTGGTAAGACTGGTGAACCGTAGCAGAGCATGGCCACGGTGTGACACACACACACAAAACCACACTCACCAAATGTTTCTCTAGTTTCAGTTTTGTTCGCTGACAGAAGACAGAGGAATGTTCCCGTGTTTCACAGTAATACATCCCCTGTTTTATTCTGCTGTGGAGACAGTGAGGTCGTTTCCAGAAATCGTCAGGTGAAGGAAAACATATCACATTATAAACTGTCATTCATTACAAACGGTTACAGTGTAAAGAACTGGTCAAGGACCAATGGTACCTAACTGTCACACGTTTCATAATTTATATAACAAATCAATTAGTTATTTTATATATGTATAATATAACAAATATGTTAAATATGACAAATGCGCCTGTTCTCTATGTGCTATAGCTACTGCAAATGCTACAACAAGGTAGTTATGAATTGATTGAGCGCTTCATTGTGGGGGATGTGTAATGTGATGCTGTGCTAAGCGTTCGGTTAAGAACAAGTGATGCTGTAGGAAGGAAGAATGAAAGGAAGAGGGTTTGAGGGTGGCAGAGAAAATTAAGTCATCTGGTGTTTTGTGAGAGGATTAGTCTGAGCAAGGCTGGATCGTTCTTGTTGTGCTGCTGGTTTTTGTTGGAGTAAACCTACGCGTTGAAATGAACAAATTCTTGTTACAGAGGAATCACTGTTTGGAGGTGGTGTATTGTGCTGGCCTTCCACTTAGGAATCCCAGTGTTCGCTGAAAACATTCTGTTCTATAGATCCCTAAGTTGCAGAATATGCAGACCAGCCAAAGGCCACAACCCTAGCAGTCTTTATAATATTGACTCTCCTCTCCATGAAAACCTTACCATTAGGGACTCTTACAGTTAGGCGTTAGCCAATGCAAGCAAATAAACAACACATCCGATCAATACCACCACCATCAATAAAAGTAAAAGTGCTGAGAATTATAGATCGCTGCCATTTCTTAACTTTGCAATTAGCGCAGGCACAGTGGTGAATCTACCCACGGGAGCTTCCCAAACCCACGACCCCCTGTGGAGGCCCTGGCTCGCCCCCCCACAGAGCGAGCGCAGAGGGTGTCGTGTCCGGCCGCAGCCCTCACTGGTGACAGGCTCTTCCACCATTAGTGAGCAGCAGGCTCAGTGGTCCGGGGTCTGCTGTCCTCGTTAGCATCCTCATTAACAAGCAGCAAGACTCCTAATTAAACAGCTCAGTAGCTAGTAAGAGCCCTCCCTCTACTCTCCCTGGGGCAGCACCTGAGCAAGGAGTTTGTTCCCCCATCCCTCCCTACCCTGGTTCCCTAATCTCTCTGCCTCTCCCTCTGCCTCTCCCTCTGCCTCTCCCTCTGCCTCTCTCTCTCTCACATTCCTTCTCTCTTACCTCACCTCTTAGCTACCCTTCCCCAGGTATCAGGTGGGAAAGTGTGGATTAGTCACCTTCTGCGCTCTTGGTCCATCAAGGGCCGGGCTTGTCGATGTTGGTGGTGCTATTGATGGATGACTCAGCAGTTACATTGACAGTTGAAAGGTAGTTAACTACTGACGAGTTGTTGGAATTACAATGATCTCACTGCAGAACGCAGATATACCATGACAGGCAACACTCCTTTCCCCTTACATACCCTGTGTGATGGCATTTTTTGATATAGTTACTAAGAATGTCTTTTTAATAGACTGAGGTTGTGTTTAAACAAATGGATGTTGCAGTTGGTCTTAAGGTATGTATGGTGTTGGGTTATGATGCCTGATTGAGAAGCTAGGGGCACGGAGGTTGGGGGATGTTTGAGTTCTGTGGCCTAAAGGGAGATGGGTCAGTTGATCTAGCAGCCCTGACCTTTTGGCCGAGGAGATTGTGTCCTGTGTCCTGTTTGTGTTTCATTAAGGGTATCTTTACTGTCCTCATTTAGAGAAAGAGTCGTGACATCAAAAGACTTTGGTCACTTGACCTGGGGGGTTATATTGTCTTAACTGTCACTGAGCAGTGCTGACCAATCACAGAGTTCAGAAAAACCATTTGATCTAAAGTTTATATAAGGCAGGGTTTTAGGGTTGTTCTGGATCACTCTGGCGAACGACCTGTGGCTAGCACCTCCTTCGTTATGACTGATCACAAAGTACTTTGTTAAATCATGATCTGTATAAGCAAAATAAATTTATTGTAACCGCCATCTCTTGACTATTCAAATCTACACAGTGCCGCTAGAATTTTTCCATTACACCCTGATTCACATAAACATCCATTTACTGCTTCCCTGATGCCCTGCAAGCAACTGCTGTCAGGATATCAAGTTGTCAGACAGTCACTCAAACAAAATACCACCAGCCCACACATGGGCACCAATCTTAGCCAAGGCCTGAAAATCTGACCAGTGAGTCCCTGGTTGTTCCTAGTTAGCAGGGCGCCTGAAGGCAGAGCATAGCTGGGTCACCTTTAGTACAGCCGATGATGCTTATTTGCGCCCCTCATTCGTCTTGAAGCCCCAGCGATGGGGGCCATGCATCTCCCATGTCTAACAGGTGAGCACAGCCATGCATTACAGCAGCACGCTCTGTTTGTCTCCCGCGAGACACGCAACAAGCTCCCCAACACCAGCTGCGAGGCGAAAAATAAACTCAGCACAACATAAAAGCGCCAGGAAGCACCGGAACAAGGACAACACACAAGGAGGGTTATTTCTGTTCTGTGCTGTATTAGTTGTTTGGGTATCAAGAGTGAAACGTCATCAGAAAAGACTACGAGCACGACATTAAGAGTTGCAGGGAGTCATTCATTGTTGCATGTGAATGCTTAAGTCGATGGAAGCTGTCGTATAGCGGTTAGAACAATATCAGGCAGAGTTTCTGGAGCATGCAGCTTGGTTTCAAGGGTTTTTGCAAGAACTGTTGATGTCAGCAGTGACCTGGATTTGCTTTCTGTAACCTTGAGACACACCGTTGGGCGATATGAGAAACAACACTGCGTGTGATGAAAGAAATGCCATTGGTTTCAGTCCTGACACACACCTGTGTTAGATTTCTCATCTTCACTTAGCAGAGTTCACTAAGCCTTCTTCTCACTGGCGTTAATCCTCTGTAGAAAACAGCTTTCAGGGGATTAACATCAAGCAGGGAACGACTAGTCTGTCAGTAGGGGAGTGTGTTTCTTCAGCCTTCCGTGTATCACTGTGTGACTCTGAAGTGCTTCCTAAACGTAAGTTAACCACACAGCTGCGCGTGCTGGAAAAGTCTTTGATCTCGAATGTTCGCCCTCAGCAGCTCCCCAGCAGACATGACTAAGTTGCTGCAGACCCTGAGGAGAACTACCGGCTTGGGGCTGGAGGTGCGGCCCTCACATCCAGGCTTGGGGCTGGAGGAGAGGCCCTCACATACAGGCTTGATGAGGTGCCTGGTTGTAGCCCTCCACTACAGACTTTTCCCCTTTCCAGGCAATTGTTTGAGTTTGCTAATAACATGACATGGTACTGTAGAATGAAAGTGTTCTTTGTACTTAACAACCTTGGTGTAGCTGTCTATTTGTTCAAGAAATCCAACGAATGTGTAAATTAACATGATATTCTGTGCTCACGGATAAGGGACAAATCAGAAATAATCTTAATCTTTCTTCTTATGGATGAAGAAAAAGGAGGGTAAATTCCCACTGGTTATATTCACTGTAGTGTCCATGGCACAGAACAGGAAATGTTGACTTATAGAATACATCGTATCTACCAACTTTTAGAGAAAGCAAGACTAACTTTTCAATTTCTTTGCCTCTACCTCTATGAAGGTGCCTGTGTTATTAGCTTTGATTCCATGGTGTTTTCCACAACAGTGGGCCCTTCAATAGGTTCACGGGGAAAAGATGAAAGCCAGGGCCTCCTGGCACGGAGCAAAATATGCCTTTTCCAGAAGCTTCCAAACTGCAGCTGATCCCGACGGCGTAGAATATACCCCGGATTAAAGGAAGCTTTGTCTGCTTGATGTTAGCTTTCCCATTAGACAACCAACAACGGTCGTTTGGGTAGTCTTGTGCCTGAAAAATGTGTCTCTGGTACCTTGGTAATCCCATAACTTTTTATGATAACAATACAATACAAAACAAAACGATTAACCCATTAAGAATTTGAATTTGGGGATTCTTTTTTGATAAACACTCAGGGGAATCTCTGATGTTCTTGTTTAGAAACCCATCTTGCATTATTCAGCTTGTTTTGGAGAGGGTTGCCATGGAAGATGAGTTTCGTTTACAGGAAGATAAATATCTTGAATGACTCTGAGGACCACTAGAAAGAATGGCATGAAAGATGGAACTGTGCAGCAAAGGGAGATCCATAAAAAAGTGAGCAGTGTGGTTGCAACTTTTAATGGGTCATTGGTGGTTTTAGAGGGATAAGCGAAACCAAGCAGGATAAAAGGAGGATGTTTCAGAAACATCTTAGTTGTTTAGTGTCTGACAGTTGAGTCAGATGTCTCTGTTTCTCGAGTTATGAAGACATCTCTGAGGGCCCATCACCACCCTGCCACCCAGGCCTCTGCAAAGGCAGTGAAACAATATGAACAAGATTCATATAATTTGTAAACACTTCTGTAACAGAAATTGACCTGTTATGGATCTGTTAACTTTCATTTACTGTAGTCTGAATGTACAAACATCTTGACTGTATTCTGAATGTACGAACATCATTGTTCCAGAGTTGTTGAAGTCTGCACTATTTGATGGTAAAACACATGCATTGCTAATGTAATGCACTCACTGGCTGAATCCTCTACGCTGGGGGTAGAGGTGGGTGGCATAAGAATGTGCATTGAATAAAATGGTCTTAAAGTTGATCCCAGCAACGCATAACCTTTCTGTTGAGATAACACTGTTAGAGTTTAGCCAAACCTTGACCCGCACTACTCAAGTTCAATATTTACAACAGACAAGTAACATTTCTAACCCTAACAAAAACTGGATTTCAAAACCAAATTCTATAATCCCCCACTCATCTTTACAATAACCCCTATCCTCTCCTATGAATTTCAAACTCAACTTTCAAAACAAAGCCGCCTTTATGAGATTTAAGTGCAAAATGACAGTTTTTAGCCCCGCCAGTAATACACACAGCATGTAGCCAGACTGAAAGTAGCTCACTGTTCACAAACCTTGTCAAGGTTTCAGTCTGATCAAGGACAGTAAGCACACACAGTTGGTATTCCAGACAGCCGACAGGTCTTCCTCTGTGAGTCGCCTGGCCGGTCTCTCCCGTAGGAGAAGAGTCAATAAGGGAGCGCTGCACATTTAATGTGGTGGTGGAGCGGTATTTCTGCATTCATCTGTTTGTTACCTCACTGACTGTGTGCCACATGTGGCTGCCAGCCCTCCCTGAGGACTGAAGGGGAGCATAAATACATCTCAAGCAGCCCCGCGCAGAGGTTAGGATCAGCAACTTTTCTTTCTGCTTACACCGAA
This sequence comes from Osmerus eperlanus, assembly GCF_963692335.1. NCBI lineage: Eukaryota > Metazoa > Chordata > Actinopteri > Osmeriformes > Osmeridae > Osmerus > Osmerus eperlanus. The sequence continues at coordinate 17,417,919 of NC_085030.1, forward strand.
TCAACGGGCTAATCATTAAATTGCACTCTGGCTACTCACTACACCTCTGCTGACAGCTGCCCTCCCTCCCTCCTGTCCTCAAACCCTCTCTCTCCTCCCAGCCTCTCCGCTGAATGACCGATGCATCCCACCCATACGCAATTTTGTACTTTCATGTGAAACTGCAAATATAGTGGAAAGCAACCTACACCGAACGTCCAGAGTACTTCAACTTTGGCTTTTACCTCAGGTGCCTTCAGCACTTCAACAGTGAAGAATGCAATATTGTGACAATATTATGTTACACTGCATTATTCATCGCTTAATAAAAAATCAGGCTGACCTACGATTTCACACATTACACAGCTTTCAAAGTAGTTAATGCTTCACAATAATGTGTGCAAGGTCTTGTGAAGAAGAACAGATTTACGGAGCCATGAATAGATAAAAGACAGATATGGAGTCCAGAGTGAGACGCAGCATGTTAATACAAGGAGGCTCAACCCTGAGCAAGGGATATATTTAAGGGATGTTGCTCGAGTTCTCCTTATACGATTGATTGCACTAAATTATACAGGGTTTGATTTCACAATAACCAATGGTTGACAACCCAACAAGATATACTGTAGACTGTATATAATATAAACTTTGAGCAAATCCAAGATATTGAGAATTAGCTGGTGCAGAGATATTATAGGAATAGAATCTATCTGGCAGGGTTTAATAAGCTTCTGCATCAATCTGTGCTGCTTTGAAATGGCAACTTTGAAATAAAGTTTTTTTTCACACTTTACATTTGTGATTAGTGTGAATTAATTTTGCGATAATGAGAAATACACTTTTGTTCCATGTGAGATGTAATTACCATCATGCTTATTAATCTTCTGATAAAAAAATTTGATTGGTATGTTCATTAAAGCAACACATTAGCGTTCCTACAATAATAGGAAATGGGGTTGGTTACCTTTAGAATGAAGAGCGGGCATTGCTATTCTAATAATGAGTATAGTAGAAAGTCCTGTGCTGGCTAGTTCCTGCTGCAGCACCCATGTCATGTTATTGAGGTCACACAGGTGACTGCATGCCTATTTGTGAAAGGACGTTTTTTTTTTTTCTTCCCTCCACCACCCAGGGGTGGTGGAGGTAAGAGGGGGAGGAGGGATGGTGGAGGGAAGAGGGGGAGGAGGGGTGAAGGGGTTGTGGAGGGAAGAGGGGGAGGAGGGGTGAAGGGGTGGTGGAGGGAAGAGGGGGAGGAGGGGTGGTGGAGGGAAGAGGGGGAGGAGGGGTGAAGGGGTGGTGGAGGGAAGAGGGGGAGGAGGGGTGAAGGGGTGGTGGAGGGAAGAGGGGGAGGAGGGGTGAAGGGGTGGTGGAGGGAAGAGGGGGAGGAGGGGTGAAGGGGTGGTGGAGGGAAGAGGGGGAGGAGGGGTGAAGGGGTGGTGGAGGGAAGAGGGGGAGGAGGGGTGAAGGGGTGGTGGAGGGAAGAGGGGGAGGAGGGGTGAAGGGGTGGTGGAGGGAAGAGGGGGAGGAGGGGTGAAGGGGTGGTGGAGGGAAGAGGGGGAGGGAGTTGCTTTATTTAGCAGGTGGACTTTATTCCTAGTCATCAAATCCCCCTTGAAGAAGGAACAGCTGACGGTGCTGAAACGCTAGGAGACCCAAATAAGCGCAATCAACAGAACTGATAATATTTCATATCCCTGCGTGCACTTTTAGTTTTCTGTTCACATTTTCCCGTCCCACCAGGACGAGAGGCCATTTCTCCCCCCCGTCACCCCACACGACCCCCGAGGAGACACCTACTCTAGCTGCCTTTTAACTGGGGTTGTTGACTACATCAGGCACTTTAAGAAAAACGAAAAACGAAAAAACCAGGCCAGATCTCTCTCACCATGCTGTTTGTCGTTGGCTGGTGAGAAAGTCCTGCTGGGGATACAAGAAAATCCCGACCAGGAGAAAAAAGCAGGGCTCATTAATCAGAGGGTTGAAACCAGGTTACATTTGTGTACAAAAGCAATAACCACTCTGACATATAATGTGAAAGTAGAGCCTCGCTGCTTTGGTGGCATTTTCAGATATACCGTACAGAGGGGCTTCGTAAGCACATTTTACTGTCCGAATAGCACTTTGTCTAGTACATCACCATGGATTAGAGTTCGAGTCATCAAATTTGTCTCTGTGCACTTTGTTTCAGAAGTGACACCGTGTCCACATCCTGGCGAGGCACGTTTCAAGTTCCTCCTTCCTGAGTGAAATGGTTCGCTAGCTATTAGCAGCGGATACACAGAGTTTATTCTGTACGCACGATCAGCTGGCGAAATACAAACATTAGCATTTTAAAGACAGCTGCTGTGCAGTTCCGTAACATAGCACTTCTTCTCGAAACTTTCCCCAAGGACCAGAAATCCGCTTCATAGCGCTGATGTGGATCAATATCTCTGGTGTTAAATGTCAGCATGGCAGGTCTGTCATCCAAGGAGAGTGAAAAACTGGCTCTCAAACAACAAGTCTTCGGGCCAGAGGCTGCCAACTGAGGTGAAAAGAGCGCCAATCGAATTCTCTTTCATTTGCAGTGTGTTGTCACCCACTAATGTGACATATTCACACTGTCAACCACTAATTGTGTGCACACAAACACAGGTCCAGTAAAGTGGGGTTTTTGTCTGTTGAAAAAAGATGAAAAGGTGGCCGGGTGCATTGGACGGCGCTGTCTTTGTTTTCCAGATGATTTAACAGCACATATTGTTTGTCCCTCTCTCCATCTAAAAACTGTTGACAGCAACCATTCATACGGTAAAACTGTCTGAGGAGGCTTTCAGGGCGTGGGTTTCAGGAAGTGGGTTTCAGGAAGTGGGTTTCAGGAAGTGGGTTTCAGGAAGTGGGTTTCAGGAAGTGGGAATCAGAAAGGACAGCTTCCAGGTGAGGATGTCTACTTATGATGATGCGTCACGGTAGGCATTCAGTCCAGGAAGGGAAAACACATACAAATTATATAAATAGAGACATAATAGTTTTATAGTCCATGCTTTCTAATTTCCAGTAATTATGGTGGATTACCATAGCAACATGATGCGGTCATAGTTTGGGGCATGACCGTTGCTGAACCCAGTAATTATTAATCATTGTTAATTCTTTGTCTCCCTGTGACCAGATAAACAAAATATAACAATAAGGCAAATCCATTAATAGACCATTGACACATCGCAATGCACAAGAAAAAAACCTTTGAGCTCAACACGTGTTCTCTTGGTCACTGCACCATGTGGGATGTTTAAGCAGGGGGATTGGCTGAGTTTTACAGTGCTGCTCAGGACATCACACATCACACCAGCACCAGTGTGTGCAACACTGCTGCTCTCCTGTAGTGATACACATCTTCACATGTTTTACCTCAGCTGGAGTATTTGAAACAGTTCTCCACAGCTTGCTAAATTGTGGATAAAACGTAACTTTTTCCCTCCTGAAATGTTTGTTGTGTAAACTGAAGGAGGCGTTGAGGTGGGACCAGCCTGTTCCCTAGAAGCGTTGCTGTGGAGTTTGGCGAGAGAAGTGGTGGGAGGGTTGGCACCATGCATGTGACAGCAAATGTTTCACATTTTTACTGTGTGTGTTTGCTTCCTCCAACAGAAGCACCAGAGTAGACATTAATTGCATTTTCTACCATCCTTACCATAAATATATACGTTTTTGCGCCGATGGTATCCTAACCTCAAACAGTCTATTTTGCATCAGGCATAGTAACAGGTATAAGCCTGATAAATCGATGAATTCATCCTAACCCCTGCATGACTGAGTAATTGGTGTTCTGTAGCCTACAGCCGGCCTCACAGACATCCTCACCACCTCAGCCTGGGCTTTGTCTAGGCAGAAAACCACTCAATACTCCACTTCGCAGAGCTGCGCCAATTCCTCCGCAAGACTTTCCAGCTAACGAGAGAATAACATCCTAGTCTAGCCGGGATCTGATCTCCACGGCAACCTTTAAACATGTAGCGTCCTGAACGTTCTCTCACACATTCTCTCTGAAGCTCCAGGATTCTCATTCCTCCAAAGCTTCTATCAACCAGCTACCTGAGATTCTACTGTATTGTTGAAGGTTTGTGGAGAAAGGCAGTTTAGGAGAGAAGAGGAAGGAGAATGCTTGTCGGGAAGAACAGCAACCTACTAGTGCTTTCATCCCAGACACGAGAATGTAGAAAGCAGCGTTCACCATGAGGAATTCATGTTTTGTGCTTTTTTATTCTCCAGTTTTGTAACGATCACAAACCTGATAAACTTCAACCACTGGCAGAGTGATGAGTGCTTCCTGTGGAAATCACAAGCGCGTTTACTTCCCCTGCCTGATGGGAATTAGTGTTTCATGTTGGGTAGAGACAGTGTGCTCCGCTAACTCCAGGCTAATTCACTGCAGTACAGGCAGATATATGCTATGCAGAACAGAATTGGCAGTGCACATGCTTCTAGCTACACTGAATATAAATTCACTGTATTGTCATGTGTCGTCCATGTTGGAGTGAGTTGAAACATGGTGGTTCATTGGCCTTGCGTGCTCAGTGTGCTCAGTCCCACCAAGGTCTCGTCCCTGCGTAGCTAATAGTGCTGAGAACGCTATTAAAAGGGTCTTGATTGCTAATCAAAGAAAGATGCTTACGGAGACAAGACGTGACAACCTTGCCCTGGAAAATGGTAGTGTTATTACATTTCCTCAATACATGATATACTTCGCTCTCCATGGCCCTCAAGAATAACTTAACTAATTTACTATCAGTGTGTGACACGTTGGGTTATGTGTGAATCTGTTCTCACTTAAGGGTTCACCGGAAACAACAGTTGAGACGAGAGGCTTGTTAACAGTGTAGTATCTGTATCAGGACTGAGAGGCTCTGTTTCAATTCACACAAAGGCTGTTTCACCTCTCGGGCAAAGAAGAACCACCATCCTTCTCCTGCCAAGCAGATTTTTTTAATCTACCATATCACTTAGCTCCCTAACCACTCCTTAGATTACAGAGCGTACACTGCTGTACTGGATCCCGTTTGTCAGCAAGGAGAACTTCACTGTCCTCCTTTTCAGAGGAGTCAATCTGAAAGTATTTCCTGGGCCCGTACAGCAGTTAGGGTGAGTACTAAACCCAATTCAGACACACAGATAACGACTCTTCCTTTAAGAAAGACGGCCTTCTCTCTCCTTGTGCCAGAAGGTTTAGATTTCCCTCCTGGTCCTGATGCGGCCCATTGTAGATGCTATCGACTGTGAAAGGTATTGTTTGTCCGGTGTGGGTGACATGACACAGACTTGCTTCTCCATGGCGACCCGATAAGGGCCTTTGATAGGAGATGAAGCTGTTTCCCTGAGTCATAATCTGTTTATATTTATGTTGTCCTCTTTTGTCGGGGGAGATCGATCCAAAGCTGCTTTCCTCCAGCTCTTATCTCCTCTGTCTATGGTAGCCAAGGTTTGACCCAATCCAATTCAGCGCTCCAGTAATATTCCAAAAAGCAATAACCACATTCAGCTTCAACTCTGATCATATCACATGCCGAGGAAAAGAGCAATATTCCCCCATCACTCTTCTTTTTCTCTCCTCCCTTCCCCCTTTCCCCCTTTTGTGTCTTTTTATCAAAGGCCCCTTTTTATTGGAACGAATGAAAGAGAAGCCGTAACCTGCTAATGGATGGAGTGTTTGTGTGTGAAGGTTGGGTGGTCTACCATTAGATCACTGGATTCAGTCTAACAAACTAGCGGAGAAAAAAAAAAAATCAAGATTCAACACGTCTTTCTCAAACTAATTAGTCTGCAATCATTAGGGTCTTACCGTCTCCTGTGTGAATGGATTTGTTTTCATGTCCTTTGTACTTCTGTGTATTTCTTTCTTTTATCGTTTTTTGTTGTTGCTTTTTTATACTGTAGCCTACATGTTGACTACATGTAGGCTAAAGACTCAAACGCAAACAACATAGATAATAAATCACAATGTCATATTCCCAGATCTAGTGTCATAGCCAGCATCTTCAAGTCATGTGATTGCATTTGAGAGTAAATACATCATGACATTCTCAGATCAGATCTGAGACACGTTGATGCAATTTTCCACTATATGAGAATATAAACCGCTTAGAGACAATATGCAATTTACATTTTTTCATGAAGCACACTATTTCCGTCAACTCGAAAACCATCTGGTTAAACTTGAGTTTGCAAATGTATTCGCATACATTGCCTGTGCCTGCAGAAAATCATATTTCCAATTGATTGCAACATTCTTTGTTTTTAAGGGAACGTCTCCAAATCTGTTCCCACCAGTCAGCCCACCCAAGAGGTTCACACCCCCAATGCCATGGGCTGGGAAAAAGAACGAAAAAGAACATTTTTCATTAACAGGATTAGAAACCAACAATATTAATACAGGCGAGTCTTCTATGTGTCTCACACTGCCAGTGAATTTAATCAGACCCTTTTTTCTCGTTTTCAGCATCCAAGATGAGAGAGCCAAAAAGCCTACTCCAATATGTGTTCTCAGCCTTGCCAAAAATGATTAGAGTCTAAACAGAAGACAAGGCAGCATTAAGGAGATTATGCATTCTGAGATCAGGGACCTTCTCTCTGGCCTCCCCTGCCTAAGATGAGAATATACCGTACTGTATTTGGCTTTCAGGACCACCATATGTATATCCATCGATTTATGTGTGTGATTTGATAACAGTTACAGCAGACACAACCAATCCTAGTTTTGGAGTGGAGATGTACCAGACTAGAAATCTGACCAGTGTCATAACACCACAACTTTTAATTCAGATAGTTTTTCCCTCTTCAAAACTTGTAGAAAGCAAGAACGAGATCTTTCTTCCTGGTAATGGATAGGTGCAAGATGAGAACATGGGGCTGATTGACAGGTTCACAGCATTTTCGTTAAGCCACACTTTGGTCTTTATGACTTTAATCTTTATTTCTTCCTTGAATTCCTGAAGCGGTTGTCGTATTTGCATCGATTACCATATTATAGCCAAATCTCTAATGGCACATTCTTTTGTGCTTTGCATAAATGTTAAAAGATCTGAGAGCCCTTTTAGTGGCGTAGCTGTGAGCATGGAGCTCTTTTAGATGATCTTAGCAGCTATTACATTTTGATAATTGAAAGTGTGAATCACAACCCTGCATGGATGAAGGGTCTATGTTCCCTTCAAACAGAAATCAAAGCGGTTTTCTGTTTGTTTGACTGAAAACCTGAGACCCTGATGTAGGAATAGTGAAGTCTGTGATGTCTATTGGCGTGTAGTGAACAAGCCATGGGATTTCTTTATTTCCTTGATTTTGTTATTTTCCATCTCGTCCCTTATTGGCATTCAGCAGCATTGTTTTCTCGTTTAAATGCGTGAGGTTGTCATGGAGACACATCTCATAATAACACAGACGGTTAAAGATTACGCTTCTGCGCTGATAACACAGCCAATTCTAGATAGCGCAAACATTCAGATAAAGTTGTTGTCTCAGGTGTGTACGTCTGTGTGTCTGCCTCAATATGTGCGTTAGCCAAGGTACTAATGTGTGTGTGTGTTTTTACTCTGCTCATTCTCCACACATCTATTGTACATCAACATGGCTCCCCATTCCCTTGTAAGGGAATGTTGATGTTTACATCAGAAACGCAGTCAGTGGACAGTTTGAAGACACGATTGAAAACTCTATTGTTTCATAATTGCTTTCTTCTGTAATATGTTTGCCCTTGGTGTAGTTTTTACAGTTTTGTATTGTATTTCAGAACAATGATTCTATGCTGTATTTTAAGTTTTTCCACTTTTTGCTTCATTTCGGTGCTCTTATTATATAGCACCTTGTACCCTTGGTTTTGAAAGCCACTTTATAAGTAAAATGTAGTTATTTACCCACTACCTACCCGCTCCATCAAACAGATGGCCTCTCAGGGGTAGATGTGGGCAGATCTGGGCGAAGTGGTGTTTACCTGAAGGGGTCATGTCTTCCTGAAGCTGTCAGAGGACTCAGCATCCACACAGGTAAGGGGCAGGTGAGACAAGCAGCGCTGACGAGAGATACAGTGACAGCTGTGACACCTCCAACTTCTCGAAGAAGTCTCCCTCAAACTTCTGCCTAATCTCTGGATGTACCGAATCATTCTAGAATTCAATTGCAGGGAATACAGAATCAATCCAGAGCTTTCCATTTGAGTGACCCTGCATTTTACCTTTGACACAATGTTTTTTTTTTCATCTCAGAGCTGCAAAAACCTTCACAGCTCCAGCGATGGGAACACTAAATCTGCTACTGATGCAATCTGTCATCAATCTGGAATAGACACCTTTTAATTACCGCACTTTCAAACACCCACTCCAATCCCACTATGATACTTAAAGAGGGGCCATCTCACACAGACACACGCATACTGGGCAGATACACACACACACACACACACACACAGTTGGCCTCACGACAGCATGGAAGTGGGAAGAACACCCTTATGGTGGAGTTACGTATGTGCATCGCTCTAACTGACAGCCACCAATACCTTTTGGACGCCTCTTTCGATGTATTGCATCAGCAACATCTAAGCCGTGGTGGATAATGATGTTAGAATTGTCAAAAGTGTTTCCCCTGGTTGGTGTGACAGGCAGTGTGATGGTATCGTGTGGGTGACTGTGTGTTTAGGTGTTCCTTTGTAGCCTGTGTACTTGGAGACAACCTAGTCAGTCAGAACGCATGTGGTTTTGTGTTGCAGTATTAATCCATCACATCCACACAGGTATGAAACTCTTACAATTTTTTATTTATTTTATGTTTCAGTGGTAGCACTGAAAATCCCTGCAGAAGTTTGTTTGTGTGAGAGAGAGAGAGGATGAGGGAGAGAGTGAAAGATCACCTACAGCACATCTAGGTGTTCATCCCACTCAAAAATACACGCAAAATGTCAATGTCAACACACTCGCCCTGCAGTTCTCAATCCACAGCTCCTCCAGTCTGCCTGCTCAGCCAGACGCGGCACACAGGGGCGGGATCCGTGCGGGGCGGGATCCGTGCCCGTGCAGAGAGAGATGTGCACACGCTCGGCTAGTGATCGGGGCATTAGCGGTGTGTCGCGTCGCTGCCTTGGCAAACAGACGTGGCTGATTGACTGGGCCTGGCGAGCGGAGCCCTCTCCCCCCGAGTTAATCAGCTGCACGCGCGTTAGGGGAGCTCAGCTCCTTCCCGTTAATCTAACGAGCCCCCTCGCCAGCTTCACGGCCCGCTAATTCTGTTTGTTTTTAATGGCGTTGCTATGACGCCGCCCGCTGACCAGCTTGCCTAATTAATGCTATTATAAAAAGGGTGTTTACAAATGAGCTAAGTGATCGTCCTGACGGTAAGCCGGGAGAGTTCCTCGCGTCGCAGAGCCATGTTCTCTCCTCACCTCTTTCCTGTTCTTTGCGTCCTGTCAGTTCCGCTATTGCTGAGGAAAAGTCGGCAGTGATATGACGAAAATATGTGTCAGAGGTTTAATTCACACCTGTTTCTAAGTGCCTCTGCCGAAGCTCCAACATCTGTGACTCACCCTCCAGTAGGGGTGGAACGGTACGGGCGTCACGGTTCGGTGCATGAAATTACATGGAGAATACACGGTATAAAAATAAATAAAACTTGCGTGCAATTTAATGGCGCCGCCGTGAGTCAGAGATAGGCTAGCTAGCAGCACTAAGGACGAGTATCGCGAGGGGTGGCGACCCACGAGAGATAGAGGACCCGCCAGCCTCTTTAAGATCGCAAGTTTGGGAAAACTTTGGTTTCCCATTCAGTTACAGTAGTACAGGCCAGAGAGTGGTGGATAAGACAAGCACTGTGTGTCGGCATTGTTCAGCAGTTGTGGGGTATGTGAGTGGAAATACATCTAACATGCTAACGCATTTAACGCATCTGGCGTGTGATAAATGACTAAAAATATCTGACGCCATCACCCAGGTGTGCCAATCACTGGAACGAGACAAAAAAAACCTCTCCAACTTCTCCTCCCTTCAGTGCGTAACCAGCCATTAGATACAAATAGGGCCAAAAAAATCACTGACGCAATAGGAATTTTCATGTCATCTTCAATGCGCCCGTGTTCACTCGTAGAGGAACCTGGTTTGTTTTGCTTTTCCCTCCGTTGTACCGAACCGTGATGTCTGAACCGCAGTATGAACTGAACCGTGACTTCAGTGTAGCGTTCCCACCCCTACCCTCCGCCACCTCCTCCACCTCCAACCTATCACAGCAGGGGTCTCCAACCATGGTCCTGGACAGATACCTTCCTGTACTCCAACCACAGTTGTAACTAACCTGATTCCACACATCAATCAGTTAAGTGAAATCCTACAGGAAGGTTGCTCTCCAGGAACAGGTTCGAGCCCCTGTAGTAGAGCCTGCATCTCCCTCTGTCCCTCCATGATCTCTCCATCAACCCTGACATCACTCTCCCATGGCTAATCCCCCCTCTCATCCAGCACTGACTCTGAGGCACATCTATTATTCATCCAGGCTGCCGGCGCAGGTAGACGCGTGAGGTGCAAACGTCTTGTTCGCCCAGGCACCAGTCAGAGAGAGAGGTGGGAGACGCTATCACAGGATCCCCTGCGCTTTCAAAGCCGTCCCGATAACGTTCAGTAAATTATTTAAATGCCTGTGACAGGTGTCGGGCTGCAGGTGTCGTTTTACATCTTTTGCTGTTATTTCTCTCAATTTTCTCGTGTTTCAATGGAGCTTCGCTCCCCCTTGGTTCTCTCTGTGACTCTCTGCTCCTGTGTTGGGAGAGTCTTCTTCCCTTTCTGACTGCTGTGCTCGAGGCAGCACCGCTCATAAGCTTGGAGTTTTCAATTATTTTAAACTTTCATGTATGCATCGAAGGTGTGTGTACATACAACCCTTCTGAGGCGAGAACAACTTATTTTACAGTAATTAAGTCTCGTTTTGATGTTTTGTTTCTCCTGCATTTGGGATTCATCGAAAATCTTATGTCTTCTGTTTCTCTCGAGACAAAACATGACAGTTGTACTTTCCTTCGAAGTGCTGTCTCTATCATCGATTCATTCATGTAACAAAAATGCGTAAGCCATCATTTTGGGCCAATACATTGACAAATAGGTATTTTTCTCACCCTTGGTATTTCTACAGTCCCTGTTAACTCTTAACTACAAACCTTCACACTGACAGACACCGGGAGCCTTCAGTGTGTCGGGTCAAAATTACACCAAAATATTATTCAGATATATCTATATATATATTGTAGCGGGTTTTGCTCGTTTAAGATTAGCAATACTTAATTTATAATAAAGTATGTAGTTCTTGGGGCACCACCTCTTATTGTTAAAGGGATAGAGGAAACCTTATTGAATAATATTTAAATAATAGCCTTCGTAATAATCAGTCTAATCTTAAGTCGTGAATTCTATGAAAGTAGAGCAGATCAGATAACGTGAGTGATACGCGAATATTATACACAATGATTTATTTAGGAGAATGTAATTATAATGAACAAATACCAGATAAGTTATGGGTTAGTCAGAGTAGTACAGTGGCTGGATGCAAATGAGGGCGAGCAACACAATGGCTGTGTAGAGCGCGTGTAAAGGGGGGAGGGAGAGAGAAAGAGAGGGGTAGGCCTTTGTGGGAACAATGGACGAGCAAGGGCAACAAACTTAGCAAGGGTTAAGCTAACTCATTTGTAAAATACAATCAAACATCAACAATTTAATCACAACATGCCAATATGTCACAGGTAAGAAATATTGCAAATCGTAGTTACTTTTGTCGGTTTGAAGAAAGGTAGAGTCAATGGTTTCGTTATCGTCCAACGAAAATAGAACAACGGAATCTTTGGCCAAAGTTCCGGGCGCTCAGTGAATTTGCAGGTTGAGAGGAATAGTTTAGAAATGTAGCTAGCACTTCAGTTTAATCCTACGAACAAGCGGGGGTGATTGTACGTTTGGGGGTTTTATACTCCAAAGGAAAAGGGGGGGTCCCCGTGAAGGTGACCTCTTTCATTGGTCAGTTTCCCCCCACCTGGGCGTCGTCCTGAGATCTGCCTAGGTGTGAAGTAGCTGTACCTTTTGAGTTCCGTTATTTCAACTGTCCATGGAATGCTCAAACTTCAGAATATAACAATACAACATTCGTAAATGGTTTTGTTAGTATGGTACAATCATTTTGATATCCAGATTGGCTGACTTAACTATACTTGAAGGGAAGTTATAATCAAACCTCAATTAAACAACGTTCTAAGTAAATGGGAAAACACACATTATAACACATCAACTACTGTCATTGAAATAGTGTCCATGAGCCATGTAGTCCTTGAGAATATGTTTGTAAATCCTTTAAGAAAGTTATTCCTTGTAAATCCTTTGTTCTGATACTGTGGGCCGTGTGGCCTCTGTATCTGACCCCATGCTGGGTCAGAAGCTTTGAAGCTTCTCCTCTGGGAGAAGGACAAAGGGGGAAGACCCTTTCCTTGTCGGGGGTAGGAGAAGGTGTGATGGTACCGTGCTTTGTCTGTGGACTGTGCTACAATATATATATATATATATATATATATACACACTGTATATATATTTCGAGCAGTTACACTGAAGTTTGTAAACAAAGACATTGCATTGTATTCCATCTAACTGAAAATCCAGAAATATCAGGAACCACTGAAGGAAGCCGACTTGCAGTGTTCTCTGGTTGAGTGTTTCCACATAACAGGCACTTCACCTATTATTAGTCATCATTGGCATAGGAACACGCACACACGTGCAAACACACACACAATAACACACACATACATGCAATAACATACACCCACACACACAACCACAAGTTAAAGCTGTTCAATTAACATCTGACAACAACTAACCAGATGTTCAATGTTTGCTCAAGACATTTGATATATTTCCATTCAATAAAGACGAGAGGTACGTAGGTGGTTCTGATGCCATTTAAGCTCCAAAAATAACCAATTGTGTTCACATGGTCAAGAGCGGCGAACCTTTGTATGGACGCCATCACACTACCCTGCATCAGGTAACACACCAGAGACACCACACTACCCTGCATCTGGTAACACACCAGAGACACCACACTACCCTGCATCTGGTAACACACCAGAGACACCACACTACCCTGCATCAGGTAACACACCAGAGACACCACACTACCCTGCATCTGGTAACACACCAGAGACACCACACTACCCTGCATCTGGTAACACACCAGAGACACCACACTACCCTGCATCTGGTAACACACCAGAGACACCACACTACCCTGCATCAAGTAACACACCAGAGACACCACACTACCCTGCATCTGGTAACACACCAGAGACACCACACTACCCTGCATCAAGTAACACACCAGAGACACCACACTACCCTGCATCAAGTAACACACCAGAGACACCACACTACCCTGCATCTGGTAACACACCAGAGACACCACACTACCCTGCATCTGGTAACACACCAGAGACACCACACTACCCTGCATCTGGTAACACACCAGAGACACCACACTACCCTGCATCAAGTAACACACCAGAGACACCACACTACCCTGCATCTGGTAACACACCAGAGACACCACACTACCCTGCATCAAGTAACACACCAGAGACACCACACTACCCTGCATCAAGTAACACACCAGAGACACCACACTACCCTGCATCTGGTAACACACCAGAGACACCACACTACCCTGCATCTGGTAACACACCAGAGACACCACACTACCCTGCATCAGGTAACACACCAGAGACACCACACTACCCTGCATCTGGTAACACACCAGAGACACCACACTACCCTGCATCAGGTAACACACCAGAGACACCACACTACCCTGCATCAAGTAACACACCAGAGACACCACACTACCCTGCATCAGGTAACAAACCAGAGACACCACACTACCCTGCATCTGGTAACACACCAGAGACACCATACTACCCTGCATCAGGTAACACACCAGAGACACCACACTACCCTGCATCTGGTAACACACCAGAGACACCATACTACCCTGCATCTGGTAACACACCAGAGACACCACACTACCCTGCATCTGGTAACACACCAGAGACACCATACTACCCTGCATCTGGTAACACACCAGAGACACCACACTACCCTGCATCAGGTAACACACCAGAGACACCACACTACCCTGCATCTGGTAACACACCAGAGACACCACACTACCCTGCATCTGGTAACAAACCAGAGACACCACACTACCCTGCATCAGGTAACACACCAGAGACACCACACTACCCTGCATCTGGTAACAAACCAGAGACACCACACTACCCTGCATCAGGTAACACACCAGAGACACCACACTACCCTGCATCTGGTAACAAACCAGAGACACCACACTACCCTGCATCAGGTAACACACCAGAGACACCACACTACCCTGCATCAGGTAACACACCAGAGACACCACACTACCCTGCATCTGGTAACAAACCAGAGACACCACACTACCCTGCATCAGGTAACACACCAGAGACACCACACTACCCTGCATCTGGTAACACACCAGAGACACCACACTACCCTGCATCTGGTAACACACCAGGGACACCACACTACCCTGCATCTGGTAACACACCAGGGACACCACACTACCCTGCATCTGGTAACACACCAGAGACACCACACTACCCTGCATCTGGTAACACACCAGAGACACCACACTACCCTGCATCTGGTAACACACCAGAGACACCACACTACCCTGCATCTGGTAACACACCAGAGACACCACACTACCCTGCATCTGGTAACACACCAGAGACACCACACTACCCTGCATCTGGTAACACACCAGAGACACCACACTACCCTGCATCAGGTAACACACCAGAGACACCACACTACCCTGCATCTGGTAACACACCAGAGACACCACACTACCCTGCATCAAGTAACACACCAGAGACACCATACTACCCTGCATCTGGTAACACACCAGAGACACCACACTACCCTGCATCTGGTAACACACCAGAGACACCACACTACCCTGCATCAGGTAACACACCAGAGACACCACACTACCCTGCATCAGGTAACACACCAGAGACACCACACTACCCTGCATCAGGTAACACACCAGAGACACCACACTACCCTGCATCTGGTAAAACACCAGAGACACCACACTACCCTGCATCAGGTAAAACACCAGAGACACCACACTACCCTGCATCTGGTAACACACCAGAGACACCACACTACCCTGCATCAGGTAACACACCAGAGACACCACACTACCCTGCATCTGGTAACACACCAGAGACACCACACTACCCTGCATCAGGTAACACACCAGAGACACCACACTACCCTGCATCTGGTAACACACCAGAGACACCACACTACCCTGCATCTGGTAACACACCAGGGACACCACACTACCCTGCATCTGGTAACACACCAGAGACACCATACTACCCTGCATCTGGTAACACACCAGAGACACCACACTACCCTGCATCAAGTAACACACCAGAGACACCACACTACCCTGCATCTGGTAACACACCAGAGACACCACACTACCCTGCATCTGGTAACACACCAGAGACACCACACTACCCTGCATCAAGTAACACACCAGAGACACCACACTACCCTGCATCAGGTAACACACCAGAGACACCACACTACCCTGCATCTGGTAACACACCAGAGACACCACACTACCCTGCATCAGGTAACACACCAGAGACACCACACTACCCTGCATCAAGTAACACACCAGAGACACCACACTACCCTGCATCTGGTAACACACCAGAGACACCACACTACCCTGCATCAAGTAACACACCAGAGACACCACACTACCCTGCATCAGGTAACACACCAGAGACACCCACCTCACCCGAGGAGCAGTCATCCACAAACGGTCATCTTTGTCTTTGAGTGTGTAGAAGTGTGTGGTGTTTCTGTTTTACTTTCCTCCCCCCTGGAGAAACACACCTCAGAGAGACCTCGTCTGACGCCTCAGGCAGAAACCTCCCCTTCAGCTTGCTTTACAGCTTATCTGGCAGCATCCCGGTGTGTGTAACCCTGAGGTCAAGAGATTTGGGTCCCCTTGTATCCTGCTTTCTTCTCATGTGTTGCCTTAGTCTCCAGCTGTGCCACTGGCTGTCTGTTGGTTTAGAGAATATCTCAACAGAAGCCCAGGAAACTAGCAGCCTAGCAATAGGAACACAGGTGTCTTTTCATATCTATTATGCGTTGCTATTATGAGCGTAATGTTTTAGTGTAGTAGGAGGGGGAAATCACTGCAGTTTTATTCGTAATGGATGTGCTGTTAACACTGTTTGTAAAACTGTCTTTGTGTGTTTCCTTAATGACATCATAAAGCAAATTTCCAATATTAATATAGGTATACATTAGCTTTATAGGTATAGATGACGTATATAGGTATACATTAGCTATATAGGTATAGATGACGTATATAGGTATACATACATTAGCTATATAGGTATAGATGACGTATATAGGTATACATTAGCTATATAGGTATAGATGACGTATATAGGTATACATTAGCTTTATAGGTATAGATGACGTATATAGGTATACATTAGCTTTATAGGTATAGATGACGTATATAGGTATACATTAGCTTTATAGGTATAGATGACGTATATAGGTATACATTAGCTTTATAGGTATAGATGACGTATATAGGTATACATTAGCTTTATAGGTATAGATGACGTATATAGGTATACATTAGCTTTATAGGTATAGATGACGTATATAGGTATACATTAGCTTTATAGTCATACTCCTACTTCTACACTGACTTGATCACTGTTCCAGTACCACTTCTGAATGATGTCCTATAGGAGAGTGCATTCAGTCCTGAAAGTCCAAGCTATGGTGTAGTTGGGCCGGGGGATGCAGTCCAAGGTTTGGTAGAGCCCTGCTGATATGGAGCTGAGCTTGGCCCTACTGACGTGGAGCTGAGCTTGGCCCTGCTTACGTGGAGCTGAGCTTGGCCCTACTGACGTGGAGCTGAGCTTGGCCCTACTGACGTGGAGCTGAGCTTGGCCCTACTGACGTGGAGCTGAGCTTGGCCCTACTGACGTGGAGCTGAGCTTGGCCCTACTGACGTGGAGCTGAGCTTGGCCCTACTGACGTGGAGCTGAGCTTGGCCCTACTGACGTGGAGCTGAGCTTGGCCCTACTGACGTGGAGCTGAGCTTGGCCCTGCTGACGTGGAGCTGAGCTTGGCCCTGCTGATGTGGAGCTTAGTTTGGCCCTACTGACGTGGAGCTTAGTTTGGCCCTACTGACGTGGAGCTGAGCTTGGCCCTACTGACGTGGAGCTGAGCTTGGCCCTACTGACGTGGAGCTGAGCTTAGCCCTACTGACGTGGAGCTGAGCTTGGCCCTACTGACGTGGAGCTGAGCTTGGCCCTGCTGACGTGGAGCTGAGCTTGGCCCTACTGACGTGGAGCTGAGCTTGGCCCTACTGACGTGGAGCTGAGCTTGGCCCTGCTGACGTGGAGCTGAGCTTGGCCCTACTGACGTGGAGCTGAGCTTGGCCCTGCTGACCTGGAGCTGAGCTTGGCCCTGCTGACGTGGAGCTGAGCTTGGCCCTGCTGATGTGGAGCTTAGTTTGGCCCTACTGACGTGGAGCTGAGCTTGGCCCTACTGACGTGGAGCTGAGCTTGGCCCTACTGACGTGGAGCTGAGCTTGGCCCTACTGACGTGGAGCTGAGCTTGGCCCTACTGACGTGGAGCTGAGCTTGGCCCTACTGACGTGGAGCTGAGCTTGGCCCTGCTGACGTGGAGCTGAGCTTGGCCCTGCTGACGTGGAGCTGAGCTTGGCCCTACTGACGTGGAGCTGAGCTTGGCCTTTGGGGGTCTAGTGGATGGAAGCTCTCTGGCGTTCCACCCTGTGGGAGACTGCTATGCAGAGATGCTAGGATGAGGCTGGGGTGATGTAATGATGCTTTTCGCACTCTCATCAGGATTCTGGCAGCTCTGGTTTGAATGAACGGAGGCTCTTGCCAGAGATTCCTGTTGGGATTCTTTGAAGCATCAAGGACAGACCTCTACCTGCCAAGACTGCTTTTTCCCTCCATGTTTGTTTTCCTCGCCCTGCTAATGGCACACTTCAGATAATGGCAGAAACCGGGGCGTAATTACAAATTCTTTCTTCCTCGTCCAGCTCACAGGGGGGTCCCTCCAAGCCCCCCCCCACGCCCACGTTTCCAGGGTCGCTGTAATCAGAACTCATTATTGCTTCCACCCAAGTGCGTGTGACAAGTCGCTAGTTCAGAGCCCGTCAACTTGCCATCTGTGGCCTGGCACTGCGGCCTGTTCTTAATGTGCCGCTGGGAAAAAGCTCATCATAATCTTACCCGTTTAGAAGAGGGGGAAAAATGGATGGTTGGTGGAGCCAGGGGGAGCACTCTCCCCTCAGAAGGTTTTGTCGTCACGGTAATGGCTTCTTTGTGACTGGTTGTTCCCCGCTGGCTCGTGAGACAGAACATCGGGAGGGGGCTTGACGCGTTCTGGACAAAGCTGGTTATGTGAAGTTGCTGACAAACAAGTGCACCAATGTTAACGAAGGACAACGTACTCCACACTATCTTCCCCTCTTCTGTTTAATCCTTTCACAGTCACACGTTGGACGGTAATTATGACAGTATTCTGACGTACAAAACAGAGGTTAGATAACGTTATACAAACAATCTACACTACTTTATTAAAGCAGATTACCTCTTTTTTTTGCTGCCCCCAGTCCCCCAGGACAGACTTGCGCTGTGCTTTACAACCAATCCAGAGAGTGCAAGTAGTTTGTTTTATTGTTGGATATCAATCAAGACCGTGCACATGCCTTGAGTGTTTCCCTGTGGGATTCATTAGGGAGAAGACACCACTCTCACTATGAACAACATATACATGCTCTGTTGAGCCCTTTGAGACTCAAAATATTATATATATATTATTTTTCATCCAATGATGTAACACCACTTAATTGTCAACACCCCTTTAAAATTCTGTAGTGAGTGATGACAGTGTTGGTAGTAATGCAAAAGACCAGGTTATCTGCAGCTGAACTACAGTCCTGTTCAAACAGGCACAGAAATCCATGAATATCCTCGACACAACATTGCCTGCATATGGAAGAACCTGCTGGAATCCTGTCACGAATCCAAAAGGGCCAACTGAAGAATTTAAGGAGGGAACCCAAGCAAAATATTTGAGAGATCTTTTCAAGATAGTCTTGAAATAGGGGGATAAGGGATAAATAGACGTTTCTTTGAGTCTTTTGCCATGGCTCGTTCCTGCCGGCCTCGGGGACTCTGGCTTGTGGCATCAGACGGAGCAAACAAAAGAGGCCTTTTTGCTTTTCATTTTTCCTTCCTCTATCTCCCGAGAGGTGGGCTGGTCATCGATCGGCCACATCATGAAAAAGCCTGAAAAGCGTCTCTGCTGTGTGCTGGGCACCGTTCTAGCAGCAGACCCTCAGTCTATCAATTACTCACACTGGCTATAGATTCCTCTCTCCTTCTATCACCCTTTCTCTTTATGTCTCTTTCTCTCTACCTCCCTCTGCCTCTCTCTTTTACTCTGCTCTCTCTGCCTTCACCTCTCTCCCTTTCCCCTTCTCCATTCTCTCTCCATGTCTCTTTCACACTACTCTCTCTCCTATGTCTCTCCTTCTGTCTCTTTCTGTCCTCACTTACCCTTCTCTCTCTCTCCCCTTCTGTCTCTCTCCCTTTTTTCTCATCTTATTCTCCTTCTATTGCAACACTGGTAATTTTACTTTAATATTGGCATGGTTGCCTTTGATCATCTTAGTTGGGAGGGATGACAGGGCAGTTCATTTCTACCCAATAATTCAATGACTCCAATATTCATACGCAATTTAAGAAACTCCTGAACTGAAAACCAAGCTTTTTCACAGTCCAAAGACCATTGTATTCTCCACGACTCTTTTCTATCTCTGCCCTCCCTCCTCCCTTTCCACCTCCCACCACCACCATCTCCCAGGTACCCATCCCTCCCTCCTCTCCTCTTCCTCTCGTCTCCACTCACAGCCCCCTCGCTGCCCCTGCCCCTGAGGCCTGCAGGGGAGATCACATGCTTGCAAATGGGCCCCTGGCTGGGCGCGCTCAGAGGAGGGCTCCCGGTGGATCTGCCAATTAGCCTCGGCCCCTGGACTCGGAGCAGCGGAGAGTGCGCCAGCCTGCCGAGCCGAAGAGCTCCCCCGTGTCCCTAGAGTTCTTTTAGAGAGGGAACCGGGTGAGGATGGAGGAGAGAGGGGGGACTGGCAGGATCGAGAGAGAGATGATCGGCTGTGTGTTTGTCACAGAGGACCTCCAATCGTTTGGTGTGAGTCGTCCAGGACTGGCTTGTCTCCAATTATCCCACGCTGGCCCAGAGGCCGGGGTGTTAAAGGAGGGAAGAGGAGCAGGAAATGGTTGATGTGGACAAATGGTGTCAGACATGTTTGTCTCTGTAAATGAGAGTGTTTGGCTGCAGCGTGGGTCCTGCCAGGGGCGAAACAGTGACTTGACAAGCAGCTTGGGTCCTGTCTGGAAGAGGTGCAACATGGTTGTTGACACTGTCCGTCCACACAGGAGCAGTCGGGGAACTACTTATTTACCCAAAAGCTGGGTTTGTTAAGTCCACAGTTTCCTATGAACTATTTCATGAGTTCAAAGAGACTGCAGTAATGAGGGAACAGACAGTTGAATCCCTGTTTGAGGAGGAGGAAGGAGGTTTTTCTATCAGGTCTGAAGCAGGAACACATCGCTGTGGTAAAGTTTGCCCAAACTCTTGAAGAGGACAATGAATGAGCAGAATTAAGGATGTTGGAAAGCTTAGATTAGGTAGCACACCAGAAGGAGAGAAATAGGGGGCGAGGGAGACAGACGGAGAGAGGGAGAGAGAGAAGGGGGGAGCGAGGGAGACAGAAAGAGAGAGGGAGAGAGAGAAGGGGGGAGCGAGGGAGACAGAAAGAGAGAGGGAGAGGAACAGCTGGCTGGCGTAGATACTGCTGTTTCAGGCCTCCTACCAACCTGCAGGGTAAACAAACCGCCAGTCTGTTTGATTTATGGTGTACGTCAGAGGCCGAATGGCCATTATTGCGACTGAAAAAACCAGAGCGTCGTCATCAACGAAACATGTCCATAATACATCCTTTCACAGGTAGACCTGGGAGCTTAGCGAACGTACGGCTTCTCTTTGTCTGCTTCCCACAAGAGAATCACTTTTTGATTAACTGTGTGACACATCTAGTAAATAGCATTTGTTTAGAAACTATGTAAATCATTGGGTCATGAATAGAGCCCGGTTCATTCGCAACGTGATTAATTTTCAGATACTCTGGAAAAACATTTGAGATGTCATTTCTGGGTTTGATTAACCTGTTTACGCTCCTGTTTCGCCCGCGAGACAAAAATGCTGCCTCCCCCTTCCTCAGTTACGACGCACTAAATTCTAAAAAATATATTTTTTAGACGCTACACATGTTATACATCGTTGGAAAGCTACGATTCTTGTGCTTCCATTGAAATAAACCAATTCAAGATCAAGTCGCAATAGCAAGCAAAGTCAACGTCTTTTTCCGGTGAACATTCCTTCAACAATGCCAAAGAAAAAAGTTGTACTCACCCTAAGTTGTTCAAATAGGTCCAGGTGTGCAAATCATGCCATCAAAACTTGATCTGCGTAAGTCCCAAGGGTTCAAAGTATCTAACCATGTAAAGTAATTCGTCCAAATACAATGTTTTACGTTCATGAATAGCCATTATCCTTTGTTTCATTATGCAAGTTAGCCGAAGGAAGAAACAACTTGTTCACATAAAAGTGTTATTTTCTCCGATTTATCAACGGAGTATTTACAAAATGAAGGTCTCAAAATGTCCGTTGAACCCTCCCCTTTTGATTGACACCTTGTTCGACCCAATAGGAGCTTCCATGCCCCGTTGACAGCCCTCTAAAGCCAACTAGGTCTGTGCGTCCTGCCCCCCCCCGCCCCCCCCCCCCACACTCGTTCTAAACAAATTTCTCGAACTGGCTTCGACTGGCTCTGAAATTAGCTCGTTAGCCTTGTAGCTGACAGCTAGCTGAAAATGCCAATACCTCATTTGTATGCGTCTGTGGAGCCTTCAAAATAACAGTCGATTGCGCAATATGGTTGACAGAATCAGTGTTCTTTGTGCGCCAATCCTTGGAATCAGATAAAGCACTCCAATGTGTTCATGCTTCAGTTTTTGTGTTTCAGTATTACTAATTAGGGATTTAGCTATTATATATGATATTTCTAAGTACCAGAGATGGGCCAGAGATAACAATTATGAAAAATAATACCTTTTTATTTGACCTTGACCTTGGTTACAAAGGGTCATTTTGGAGTCTCCAAAAGACCCTTTTAGAAAATTCCTGGATGTACTCTTATAAAAACATGTGTCAAATATGAATATATTGTGGTATTATGTTTGACTTTTGATTTGAATTGGGTAAGGCTTCAACCTGTGGTCCAATTTAGTCTTCCAGATAATACCTACCACCTCTAGGCCTCTTCAGGCCTCTGTTTTCAAAACAAAATCTAGGCGGAAATAGAAATTTTCACTTTCCTTGTGTTCAAGCTTCTATTACTCAACACTAGAAGGACTGACAGGGGTCCTGACAACAGGGGACATAACTTCAGAGTGTCAGCTTTCAAAAGAGATCATTTACATGCATGTACTCCAAATGGTTCAAGAACAGCTTCCAATTTACTTTGGGTATGCTGTTTAGGCGTTTTCAGGCAAATTTAACAGGAACATGAAAAGGTTAATGCCGTCTAAAGAATCATTGTTGGCAGGATTTCTTTCAGGGGAGTATATTTTATATTTTGAGAGCAGCAATGGGACAATCTGGAATGATGAACCACCATTGTCAGGGATATCTAGTCTGGCCACAAACATCTGAAGTGACAACTGGCCAATTCACCCTCAGAGCCACATCTATTGAAACACTGAAACATCTATTCATCTGAGCTGACTAGACATGCAGTGTAGTCTCTTGACCTCATCACCACCACAAATGCTACATGAACACCAAAGCCCAGTGGACGTTGGGGTTGTGGAACTGTATCGCTAACCAAGTCATAAATTACGGAGCATAAACGCCCCATTAGGACCGCAGTCCATGACGTATTTAAGCTGCAGTGTTTTATCTCCCTGACCTCAAAATCCCCCTTGCAGAAGCGCAACTTAACTTCCTCTGTGTAGATAAGATGTGACACAAAAAATAAATAAAAAATAACCGAAGCAGCAATGGAGTGTATCGCGCAGCCATTCATCACTTTAACATCTGGGATCGATCACCCGGGGAGAAGGGACCGGGACAGGAGATTTACGTGAGACGTTTACGAGAGGATCGCCGAGGTTTGACCCGGCAGGCGTCTCGGCTAAAAGCCCCAAGTTCAAGCCTGGTGACACTGTCACACTCATCTGGATCCAGACATGATGGCAGATGAGAGAAACCCACATATCAATCATCGGTGAGGACAGGTATTCACAGTGTACAGCCTCTATCTGTGTAGAATTCAGTAACAGCTTTATGGGGTGTGGAGCAAGACTCCAACTAATTGACTCCCCAAACCCGGGGAGATATGAGGATACACATAAACATGTCAGGTGTAAGCACCTATATATAACGTATGTGTGCTTGGGTGGGAAAGAATGTTAAGGTGTTTTATAGCTTCGACAATGGAAACAAAATTGTTCTTTAATATAAGACAGGATTTATGGGCGCTACCTACCTAATCACTTTTAGATTGAGCTAGCTCCTTTATTGCCCCTGTGACCCACCATAGGTCTAGTTTGAATACATTTAAATGTTCGAGATCTCTTGCCAGCCCACATAGAAGACCAGCTTCCACAAAAATGTTAAGGCAAGCGTTCCAAATAGTCCTTTTCTCTATTTTATATCACATTAAAATGCACGTCCTCTGGCCTGGACCCCACTTAGCCACAGTAATGGTGCATACATCTGCATTTTTCATGTGCTATGTCATCTCTGAAGATACGCCTGATTGTCTGATTCATCTGATTGCCTTGAAATATCTTCACAGCCTGGATTTCCTTTGAAATATGTTAGAAAGATTCCAACTATGCAGTGACACAATTAACACAAAAACACTAACAAATGGCATGTTAGACTCAATAACTGTGACGGAAAAGACATTCAGTAAGTAGTTGCACCACGGGAACTGTGATCAACCTTGGTCTCTCTCATTCTCTTGCATTGAATTGAATTCTTCACTGATTATGGTGAGACTGGGTCGCTATTCACAGAGACTCAACTCCCACTCTCATTTGTTGCTCTGAAGCAAACTGCAGACATGTTGCCCTTGCAGTTCAATGTACCGGTCAGTCCTGCTCATCTGTGTCTGTCTCCTCTATACAGCAACACCGGCAGACATCCTATCAGCGGTGTCAATCAGGCCCTCCTTTGAGAGAGGGGAAAAAAAGATTTTCTTTCTGCACCTCCTCCTCCACCCCCACCCCATTCACCTTCTCTTTACGATGTTCTTTCTATATCAGTATACTTCTGTCTCCATCTCTCCTCCTCCCCCCCCTCTCACAACCAGCCTCCTCCCTCCCATCAGTCTACATCTAGTCTGCTGTCCTCCGGTCCAGGGTGGTGCAGCTGGTCTCTTCGGACACCCCACACTGGGCTGGTTGTCTCTTTGTAAACGAGAAGGGGGGGAGGGGGGGTATTCAAATTGTCTCCACACTTCCTCAAAAGGAAACCCCAATAAAAAATAGAAATATCTGAAAAATCTGTCAGAGAAAGGAACTGTCAAGAGTTGCTCCTATCCAACTTCCAATCCAGCCTCCCTTCTCAGGGCACATCCTGTGTCTGAGCCCCCTGCTTCTCCCAGCTTTGCTGTGTAATTGTAGTCAGCCGAGGGTGAAGCTACTTCCCTGTAACACATTGTGGTTAACACGAGGGGACAATGTTTTCCTGAACACACACCATGTGCTGTGCAGGGTTAGTTCTTTCACTTCATCCCTCCAGCATCTGCAGCGTGCCTCCAGGGCTGAGGAAACACCACGTCTGAACACACAACAGCCTTTTTTATTCTCCGTTGTCAAACAGCATCAGATGGGATGGGATTCGGCACGGTGAAATAAAACAGGAGTTATCAGCCGTGTCTGGCTAGACAGGCCTCCTTTGTCCTCTGTAACAGAGGGACAGACTCTGAGTGGCTTGTCCTCTGACAAAGGGTGACGAGAGGGAGACTGGTGCTACCTGCCAAACACGCTGACACGGTCACACTGAGCCCGTCAGCCTAAAGGGAAAATCATGTGTGTGCTTGTTTATGTGTGAGGGAAAGAGTGAGAGAAGGAGGGACAGCATGAAGTGAGAGAGAAGGAAAGAGGGAGGGAGAGAGAGAAAAGGAAAGCCAGAAAAGAGAGAGCGAAGAGGAAAATTGAGAGAGAAAGGGAGAGATGGTGTAGGATAGTGTGAGCCTGCCTGTTGAGGGGTGGCTCTCACACGTTCATCAGACTCATGCACACCGAGCAAGACTCGCTCTCCTCAACAGGCACCGGGGTGAGCAGTGCTCAGGAAAATTAAGTCCTGAGGGAGA
The DNA here is from genome assembly GCF_963692335.1 of Osmerus eperlanus. Classification (NCBI taxonomy): domain Eukaryota; kingdom Metazoa; phylum Chordata; class Actinopteri; order Osmeriformes; family Osmeridae; genus Osmerus; species Osmerus eperlanus. The sequence goes on from NC_085030.1 coordinate 17,443,524, forward strand.
GATGCTAGTGGTTCAGGGGTGTGAAAGGTTTTTTTCCTTTTGGAAGTCTGGTGCTGAGTCACGCATACCTGTTAACTCCCCCCCTACCGTGATGAAAAGGTAAAACTCGTACTTGTACCAAGTTAAGACTCGGTTGTTTTGCTTTCAGCATTGGCTCAAACTTAAAAAAATCCATAACATTTTTGTCTGTACAAGTCATTTCTTCTGTTTGTGCCAAAACGCCAGCAGATTTGGGGTTTTTGTTTTCAGCTGTAGCCCCAGTGAGCAGTGAGCTGTAACCCCAGTGAGCAGTGAGCTGTAGCCCCAGTGAGCAGTGAGCTGTAGCCCCAGTGAGCAGTGAGCTGTAGCCCCAGTGAGCAGTGAGCTGGAGCCCCAGTGAGCAGTGAGCTGTAACCCCAGTGAGCAGTGAGCTGTAGCCCCAGTGAGCAGTGAGCTGTAGCCCCAGTGAGCAGTGAGCTGTAGCCCCAGTGAGCAGTGAGCTGGAGCCCCAGTGAGCAGTGAGCTGTAGCCCCAGTGAGCAGTGAGCTGTAGCCCCAGTGAGCAGTGAGCTGTAGCCCCAGTGAGCAGTGAGCTGGAGCCCCAGTGAGCAGTGAGCTGGAGCCCCAGTGAGCAGTGAGCTGGAGCCCCAGTGAGCAGTGAGCTGGAGCCCCAGTGAGCAGTGAGATGGAGCCCCAGTGAGCAGTGAGCTGGAGCCCCAGTGAGCAGTGAGCTGGAGCCCCAGTGAGCAGTGAGCTGGAGCCCCAGTGAGCAGTAAGCTGGAGCCCCAGTGAGCAGTGAGCTGGAGCCCCAGTGAGCAGTGGCCACAGTGAGCTGGAGCCCAGGTGAGCTGGAGCCCCAGTGAGCAGTGAGCTGGAGCCCCAGTGAGCAGTGGCCCCAGTGAGCAGTGAGCAGTGGCCCCAGTGAGCAGTGGCCCCAGTGAGCAGTGGCCCCAGTGAGCAGTGGCCTCAGTGAGCTGGAGCCCCAGTGAGCAGGCAGAGGGGACACGTACACTCAGTAGGAGTGTTCATCATTGCTAACTTTCCCCCGTATCACTCCTCCCTCCCTCGCTTTCAATCACTCGCGGTCGCCTCCCCTCCACGCTCGACACATTAAAAATGTAAACCTTCTCTGCAGTTGTTCACTGGTGCGATGCATAGAAGGGTGAAAACAACCTCACTCAAAAAAACACAGCTCAAGAGTTACAACATCAGTGGCTCCGTTTGAAAACCTCAACAACGGTGAAGAAGAAGAGCAGGAGCAAAATGAAGAAGTAGTCAGTCTGTTTGTTTTGGGTGTCGGATGCAGAAGAGGACTGTGCTAGTATGTTGAGAACCTCAGCGTTCCTCAGATCTCCCCCAGGACCCAGAGCAACATCACAGCTCTCAATACATACAATAGGAGATGCATTAGCATACACTGTACACTGCATCAAAGAGGAACCAGACTGAATGACAAAAATACATCATCATACTGCACCTCGTTCTGTGTGTACGATCTTGCTCTGTATGTCAACACTGCAGGGCTGAACCAAGTCCTCAAAGCTGATGTGACTCTCAAGTGTACAGGACGCATACAAGAATGTTGGGCTGCAATTTCCAAACTGGAACTGAGGGAGAGTATTCAGGACCATGATACATGTTGTTCTACACATCAGGAAGAGATAGATGAACATGAACAGGTAGAATGGTATCCAGGGAGACATGTCAACATGCATCATGACTATGCACATCATGTAATGCAGCTCTTTCATCTTCAATCCCTCGTTCCCCTTCTCTCTTTCTCTCCCACACACTCCCCACTTCCTCTCTGTCTCTTTCTCCCTCTCCATATTCTTCATCTCCTTCACACACACCCACACACCCACACACCCACACACACACACACTCCCTCCCTCACACACACAGTCCCTCCTCTCTGATGATCTCTGGCTGACTGAGGGTGAGCAAAGCAGGCAGTAGTCTGGCTGTCCAAACAGTCCCATCCCAGAACACTGTCTGTGGATGTTTTCTGTGGCTGTGTTGTTTCACGGCTTTAGAAGTGATCCCTACAGTCTTTTCAGACTTTGGCACAGCAAGCTCACACAGTCACAACTTTGGACCAAAACAGATCAGTCTTTAACCCCAAACCTTACAAAATATAACCCTATTGTTCTCTATTATTACTTCAGCTCCATTCAGACTTGGTTTGACAGAAGTCTTCCTGCAGCCAGGCCACACCCACAGTGAGTCCCAGAAGGCAGCATGCCGTGTCTCTGAGCATCTCCAGCAGTTCTCCACAAGCCCAACAGAGGGCAGTCTCACCTCAGTGAGCACAGGACGTACGGTCTCAGACTCTGATCCCAAAAAAAGGCAACAACTCGTTTGGTTCAATGTGTCATTGTATCACAATGACATAAGTCAAGGGTTAGTCAAGTCTATTATTAGACATTGTGTGTGGAATGTTTAATACAATCACCATTTTGCAAGACCAGCCCCTCTTTATTCTTTATTCAGACATCTTTCCAAGACTGTAGAGATCATGGAGAATAGTTGTTGACTGTTTTTCTGGATTTTACAGAATTTTTAAGGCAAAGGATCCTGTCAGGAAAGCCAATGTTCATTCAAGTGAGGAATGTGTATTTGTATGAGCTATTGACTTGAGAAAGAAAGAGAGAGAAAAGAGGGGATGAGGAGAGAGAGAGAGGGGCGAGGAGAGAGAGGGGCGAGGAGAGAGAGGGGCGAGGAGAGAGAGAGAGAGGGGCGAGGAGAGAGAGAGAGGGGCGAGGAGAGAGAGAGAGGGGCGAGGAGAGAGAGAGAGCCCAGGGCTAGGCCTGAGGCCCGGAGTGGGGAAGATAGTTACACCAGAAGAGACACAACACAATGCTCGACCATCAGGACTGTCTTACCACTTTCATGTTCTTTGTTGTCGCAGATTACACATACAGGCAGAAGCACACACGCACACCCACACCCACAAACAGTCACACACACCCACATGCACATCCACACACAGGCACACACACCCACACATCCACCTATGCACACAGAACAAGTCAAACAGGATGGTAGCATTTAATCTACCCTGTGTGTCGTTGGACTGCTCCATGTTGACTCTAGCAGGCTCCCTGTGTTTAGGAAAACGTCACAGAGCGGTACGTTTCCCGACCGCGCAGAACCAGAATCTGGCAGGTTGAGGGATGTGGTTGTCATGGGAACTGGTCGGTCTGCGGCGAGACATTAAAAAGGTAAGACAAACTTTGGAGCTGCTGTTCTCTGGTGAGGGGGTTTCAAAGCCCTGGTCGGCTCTGGCTCTTCCCCCCCCCGCCCCCCCAAACGTGACGGTTCCCTGTTCCCCACCCCACCCTTGCGTGCCGGGAGAGACAGAGATAGTTGCCGTGGCAACAATCCCAGGGAGACGGATCTGGAGCTTGAGAAAAGGTTCAGTCAGAACGTCCACTGACCGACCCAACACACACACACACCGAGATCCTCCTGTCAAACACCTGGACCTGCTGCTCAGCACAGGAGGATGCTGGGTGACATGGAATACCTGTTTAACTCCTCTATGAAGAATAGTGGTACCTGGACACTGTAAAACTCCTCTATGAACAGTAATGGTACTTGGATGCTGTATGTACACAACGCCAGAGCATCAGGAGGCAGGGCCATGTTTGCCTCTTCCTGCCAAGCAACAACTGCCTCAACATAACATCACACAATCTAATGTGTATGTGTGTGTGTGGTATGTGTGTGTGTGTGTGTGTGTGTGTAGGGAGTGAGTAATGTTCTGGCTAACAAGGCATTTCCATATTCATGTGATGCATGTTATTGTAGTGTGGCCCAGACTCACAGGACAAACATTTACAGAGTCAGAGAGGGAAGTGCAGGCTGGCAGGGACCTGACGGGATCAATCCACCCACAGATGGATGGATCTTTTTTTCACACACACTCAGTCACTCTCGGCTGCAACGTGGACAAGCCAATCACAGTGGATAGGAGGATGGCAATGGGAGCTAAGGAGCTCTCACATTGGTCATGTCACCTGTCAATCACCTGGATCTCAAATTAAATGCTTGGGAAGAAAGGGTTTGCTTTGGTCTGTTGTTTTTGTATTATCTATTCTCTTCCTCTAACATTTTTAAATACACCGTGTTGACACACTGAATGGTAGTAGACGAATTGGTTTAAATAATTGAGACACTAGGCTTGGGAATCAATGCTGTAAAGTATATACTTTGCTTTGTATATACAAGTATATACAAAGTATCATTAAGGACGACAACCAACATCTCCCTGCCACCCTCTCCTCAGCGACCACACGTGTTACCAAGCCAGACGCACGTGGGACGTCTGCAGAGAGGGGCGTCTGCAGAGAGGGGCGTCTGCAGAGAGGGGCGTCTGCAGAGAGGGGCGTCTGCAGAGAGGGACGTCTGCAGAGAGGGACGTCTGCAGAGGAGCCGCCGTCTCAGAAACCGCTGCTCTCTGGACAACCTTTTAAGGCCTTGGGAGAGACACAGTATATCGGACTAGTGGAGAAGCACAATGGATTAGCTTTCGAGAGCTTCGAGAACTTCAGAACAGAGGAAAAGGATAGAAACGCGAGTAATGTCGAGCCCCGTTAAGGTGAAATGAAACAGTTGTCTCATTAAGCTGGTGAAAGGTAGCAGAGCTTATTAGCTGATTTGTTTATTAATTGTTTGAAAGGTGTGTTTATGTTGAGCTAATCCTCTGTGTTAACAACAAAGCATGGATCCTAATTAGACCTGGGTAATCACACCTAAACACGCCACACGACTCAATCAATCAAAGGCTTGGAGAAAGGGCGAGGGAGAGAATGTAACAGGTAAGTAATTTCTTGTATGTGGATTAGTTGGTAAATAAGTAATCATCTTTGAAAGGAACTTTCTGTCCTTAATTTCTCTCTGTCTCTTTTGTTCTTCCTTCCTTCCTTTTGAAAAGGACGTGAGAGAAGAGTACAGGCCAGCTCTGACACATGGCTGAGGTCTTATTAATTGCCATAAAAGGTTAAACTGGGAATAGATGAGTCACATATGCTGCCCTTTTATCAACACCAGAGAACAGTTCACTTTCGTATCTGAATATTCATCCGTCTTAAAAACCCTGGTTTCAGACCCACATATGGTGAACAGGCAAGAACAGCAGTAAAGTTAACTTGATGAACTTTATTCAGATCACATTTGACTGCACCTAATAGTGATTTGCAGGTGTTTTCTGTGAAGTGACAATCAGAGGTGATTGATCACTACCAACTACGCCAGAAAAGATAGAGATTTGCTGGTGCGGGTGGCCTGTGCATATACAGGGATACAGGGTATATCTACAGGGGCCTGTACATATACCTTAGGACCAAATTTAACCGATCTAAACTGGCTACATAGACACATTGCGCATTCGCATTAATTACTTAATGACGCCGCCAGATTTCTAGACTTCCAGGCGAAAATCACACCGTTAACAGTCCTGTATCCAGGGTTGCCCAACCAGTCAATTGCTGCGTGTGCTTTCTTCTACTGTCTATGCCTGGCAAGCGTGAGAGCGCAGAGTTGCTTAGAGGACGAGAGCGGTATTGCAGACAGATAGAGATTTCAATCTTTTTTGTTAAGAAAAGGGAGATTCCTCCCTTCAATGCATGCGAATGTAAATCCTGTCTCTCTACACTGGCTCCCTATCCAAGCCAGAGCTGACTTCAAAGTTCTACTACTAACCTACAAATCTCTGCATGGATTGGCACCACTGTACCTCTCCGGTCTCCTTGCACCCTATTGCCCTGCAAGGACACTTAGATCTCAAGATGCCGGCTATCTGGTGGTTCCCAAAATTAAGAAAAAAACTGCTGGAGCTAGGGTTCTCTGGAACAAATTACCTGTCTCAATTAAGGAGTCTGATACTGTTTCGACATTAGGTTAAAACGTTATTGTTTAGTCAATTCTACGACTGTTAAAGGTAAGTATGTTACTAGTTGGAGGCAACGGGGGACGGGTTGTTTCCATCCTTATTCTATAAGTATAACTTATTTTAGAGTTCTCTTCCCCTGGAACAGATTTCATGTTCCAAATGAGGGGGGCTGTCGCTGTCTTGGTGTGTGGGGTTGCATCAAATTCCCCTTTTTTGCTCTGTTAAATTGCTGCACCAGTCCACACTTGACCGGTGGGGATCTCATTCTATTATGACTGTAACTGTTAGCTGCTCCTGGCATTCTCTAATCCCTGCTCTCCTCTGTCCCCCCCCCACACATCCCTTGTGGTGTGGGGGGTTTGAGTTGTCAGCACCTGCCTGGTCGTCGGTCTGCCAACGCTGGACCTGGTCGCGAGTCTCCCGGTCCTGTCCTACATCTATAAAGTTGAACAATGGATTTTGGTGTTTTAAAAACCCATCGACACTGTATGACTATGTTTAGCCTGTGTTCTGCTCCTCTCTCCCACCAACCGTCTCTGGAGGAGGGGATCCCTCTCTGAATTGCTCCTCCCAAGGTTTCTTCCGAGTTTTTTGGGGAGTTTTTCCTTGTCTTCCTTGAGGGTTTAGGTTGGTTGAGGGGCAGTTCTATGGGCGTATGTGAAGCCCTCTGTGACATGCTTGCGTGTAAAAAGGGCTATACAAATAAATTTGATTTGATTTGGTTGGATAAGGATTAAAAATGGGATATGATGAAAATTGGCATGTTGGTAAGGTTATTTAGGGGACCATTTCTCAATGGTTTTATTCTTTGATGAATGTTTGTTAATTACTTAATTTTCAACCAATAACTCAATTAAAATTACAAAGAGGGAAATTCGCAACTTTTTATCACAACTTTTACTTGCTCCCGCAATTTCATTGCAACAAACACCTAAAAAACACTGCAACTTTTATCGCAACTTTTTGGAGAAGCTCCCGCGAAATCAGGAATTTTAGCCCGCAACTATCACAAAAAAGGCCCGCAAAATCCTGGGGGGACTGTGTATTATATATTATGATTACATATATTTTCGTAAACTATTATTCATTACATAATTAAGATTTACATTTAGTCATTTAGCAGACGCTCTTATCCAGAGTGACTTACAGTAAGTACTGTAAGGGAGAGAGTAAGGGAGAGAGTACAGTTCAGTGGTTAGAGCACTTGACTGCAGATCCAGAGGTTTCCAGTTGAGTAGCTTCTTGTATTGACTCCTCATGAATGGGTTAGGGTTAGTTAGTTAGCTAACCCTAACCCATGAATTACATATTTGATTCATTGTCACAGACTCACAGTACTCACCTTTACAGGGCAGACCATGCTGGTAGCAACCAAGAGATTGACTCAAGTACTTGCAGAAAAGAAAGTCACAATGATCTTTACTACTTGCTTGTTTGACACAAAAACATTTCTTTTAGTGTCTCAAGTGTGCAGAATTGAGTGTGTTGTTGGTGTCCTGAATAGACGCTAGTTGGAAACATTGGCGAGTGAATTGCTGCCTATGGTTTTTTTGGTGTGTGACTGTTTTACAGTTAAGGCCAAGTACAAGGTCCTCATCACAACTCAAATATATATCTCTTGTGGCTGCTTCCTATGTCTCCCATCTTCTTTCCTCCTCAATGTGAAAACTCCTACAAAGGCCTCTAATCTTGTTTCCCTCATTAATTTCTCTCCGGAAGAAATCGATTTTCTGCCCAACAATAATTTGCCCTCGTTAATCCGCCCATTCGCCTCTCTGGTTCCAAACACAGTTCTGGTGGATATCACGTAGAATACATGTTCAAGAGACATACTGTTCATGGCCAAATAACCGTGAATGGGAAATGTTGTTCTGATCTTAGTTTTTTGCTTGCAGATGTTTGTTTGGGATGGCACTAGTAACAGACTGCTTTCTCTCCCTCACTTTCACTTTATTTCTTTCCCTTTCTGTTAAAAGGGGAAATGTAACAGATGATTGGATGATGGATGGATAAAAATTGAAGCATTTACTACACATCGAAAACTGGAATCCAATTAGAACTCCCTCTGAGCCACATTCCCACTTTTTTACGCATTCTCAGTTTTCCTAAACAAAGAGTGTTTACAGATTCAGGAGAGTGGGCCTACAGACAGCTCTTAATTATTAACTTTATTGATCAACTCCAATGTTTTTCACATGTAAAAATTGACTATTTTCAGCGGTTTATTATTTCTGAGGAAGGCAGTGGGGAAGAAAACCTCACGTTTCTCCAGGCTGATGAAAGCCTGAACCATCCAATCTGATACGGGATCAGCGCTCGCATCCCAGGAGGGTGACTTGTGAGAAGACCAGTTATGCTGATCAATAGATTTAATTTACTCAACCTTTCGATCCCTGCTGCCTAGTCATTTTAACTGCTTTCGCCTCATCCAAAAAGGTAATTATCATTGGATTTGGGGTGTGTGAGGGGAGGGGGGTGGGGTAGAGATTCTGTGCAAGAATTGCATCTCGTTTCTCCAGGCTGTGGTGTACAATTGAGTCTGGGCTCAAAGCCCTCCCATGAACACATTGTGGATGTGTTCAGCATTTCTAAAGTGAAGACCGTCTCATCATGTCTGTTTGCTTTGCTACAGATCCAACGATAAAGCACCAAGCACTGAGATGCTAGTATGTTTGTGTTGCTCAGAGCGGTCATGAGGTTACATGAGGTTTGCAACAATCTGCCCTGTTTTTCTCCAGAAAATGGGACTCCTGTTAATGCAGTTTTTCCTGACAACTCTTTATCGAGGACTAAGGTTTGTCTTCGTTCAAACCCAGTGCTCCTTCACAGACCAAGTTGCTACACTGAAGCATTTTGAGCCACCTGGTCTCTTCTGCTCTCATCCTTCCTACATGAGCTTCTCCTGTTAGCTGTGGGTGGCTGATAAAATTGTGTAGTTTTTTTAATGAGGAGTTTTTGTTGTCAGGTCGGTTTGTTTACCGTATCTTAGTGGTGGGAGTCGGAGGGAGGCTGACATCTGTTTCTGCCCGATTGGGAGGTATTTGCAGAATTTGAAAAAACCCACTCAGGAACAATAGGAATACACTGCATTTAATATCTGTAATTATTCGCAAAACAAACAAGTAGGAGGCAAGCAGAAACTGTGTGAGGGGAAAAACCTGGATTATTAAGTGAGATAATTTGAACCCTGAAGTTGTGTGTGGAAATACATGAGTCCGAGAAAAAAGCAAAACAAATGAGCAAATGTAAATCTTGAGTGGGATGGAGATGAGTGCAGTCTAGGCCATGTTACGCTACGTGATTCACAACTCTGGTTCCCGCCATACATCTCTTTCATTCTACAGAACACTGTCAGTTTGTACGCTGACTCAATATTGCAAGGCTTTTCTTCTATATTGTGTCCACAATCTTCTCCCAAAGGAAATAAATGTTGTTCCATTTTTCTTTCTCTGTCTCTCTCTCTATTCACACACACACACACACACACACACACACACACACACACACACACACACACACACACACACACACACACACACACACACACACACACACACACACACACACACACACACACACACACACACACACACACACACACACACACACACACACACACACACACACACACACACACACACACACACACACACACACACACACACACACACACACACACACACACACACACACACACACACACACACACACACACACACACACACACACACACACACACACACACACACACACACACACACACACACACACACACACACACACACACACACACACACACACACACACACACACACACACACACACACACACACACACACACACACACACACACACACACACACACACACACACACACACACACACACACACACACACACACACACACACACACACACACACACACACACACACACACACACACACACACACACACACACACACACACACACACACACACACACACACCAGACTGATGAGCTTTTCTGATTAGGTCAGGATGAGAAAGATTCAGAGAGACAGGAAACTCACATTTTCTTCTTGTGAGAAGAGAGAAACTGCTGCATCTTAAGCACTGTTTCAATGACAAGTGACCCAGTTATTTTAATTGCTAATACCCACACCTACTGTGAGAGGACCCTGATAAATATCCATTCCTTCCTCCAGATGACTAAATCTAAGTTCTCTCCCTTATACTACATACTGAATGGGATCCACATCTTATCTTTACTGTTTATTAAGCACAATCTCCTCCTTGCTAAGAATAGGACTTGCTAGGTTCCCTCCCCAGTCAGTGATGAGGTAATGTAGTAATGTAGAGATATGAGACTGGCTGAGGATGGAAAAAGCATTAGGATCAGACACAGAAATGAAAAGGACATTTGTTTGCTGGAAACCTTCTGTTTGCACAAACTACGTCCCAGCAGACAGTCAGTTCTTATTATGTTCATGATCTAAGGCCAGATCACCAGTGGATTGTGATGTTCATGATCTAAGACCAGATCACCAGTGGATTGTGATGTTCATGATCTAAGACCAGATCCCCAGTGGATTGTGATGTTCATGATCTAAGACCAGATCACCAGTGGATTGTGATGTTCATGATCTAAGGCCAGATCACCAGTGGATTGTTTCCTTATAGGAGTGTTCCCAAGACATGGTTTCCCATGCAAAAAAACATTAAATATTCAAGTAAATCCATGCACTATACTACACCATGAACCTGTATAAAGATACAGATATGTATATTAGGAAAAGATTAAGAATAGATAACAACTTTGTTCTGTTTTATAGAATAGAATAACAGTCATGCTTTCCTTCATTTCCCTTTCATAGCTATTTGTTCAAATCTGACTAATCCTCCCTCCCTCCTTCCTTCCCTCCCTCCCTCCCTCCCTCCCTCCCTCCCTCCCTCCCTCCCTCCCTCCCTCCCTCCTTCCCTCCCTCCCTCCCTCCCTCCCTCCCTCCCTCCCTCCGAGGGGTTGGGTTGTGGTTGCACAGAATAAAAAATAAAAAATCATTTCAAAATGCAAATCTTCCACGAACGAAGAGGGAAAAGCTCCTTTTGTTAGTGTAAATTATCAACAAGGACCAAAAAGCATGGAATTACAGTCATGTATCCACACAGATCCAGTGCTGGAGCATGCGAGAGGACTGGCCACGGCGGTGCTTGTAGAGCTGAATGGCTTGTTGTGATCGAGGAATTAAGAGGTTTCACGTGAACGCTGCTTGTGGGACTGGTGACGTTTGGAGACGATGTTCATGTCTTTCCAAACCCGTCTTTCTCACTATCCCTTCTGCTTCCCCTCCTTCTCAAACCGGCGTGTAAAGAACACCACTCTAATGTTAGTGAAGGCCTCCCTGTTTGTCACACTGTGGTGACAGAGTTATATTGTCTCTCCAGATAATAGCTCTGCAGATCTATAATTCAGCCGACCGTTTCATGAGTGTGACCCAGAGCAGCCTCTCTCTCCCCTGGTCCTGGAGGCCTCCCACCCTGCTCTGGAAGATTCCCTGCTCCAACACACCTGATCCACATGAACGGGTCATCATCTAGCTCTGCAGAAGACTGATAACGAGCCGTTCATCCGAATCAGGTGTGTCGGGAGAGAAACATCTAAAACATGCAGGGCATGAAGACCCCTCCTCAATCTCTCCCAGACTCTCCATCTTTCTCCTTCTCCCTGGCACTTTACACCACAAGATTACAGACCGCATGAGCGGGATCAACACCTGGTTCAACATGCAGCGCTAAAACGCTGGCGTTTCTGATGCTCTTCCACTCTGTCTGTGTTGAGGACCCAGACGTGTCAGCCTTGCCCTGCTCTCATCCCCCCAGAATGGATCTCCCTTTGTCTGGGAGATCATCGTGTTGATCTTGTGAGGCACAGTTGGTGTTTGAGTCATGCGTTCACATGGGGAATTCCACACTTACTGCATGTATACAAACACACACACGCGCGCTCCCACAATGATATTTGCTGAATTCAGATAAATATTTGCCATGTGTTGGCAACTCTCTAGGAAAACCCTAATGAGATCATTGACAGAGGGAGGGCTGGGAGGGCAGACAGACGGCCGTGGGTCTGTGTACAGACTTATGGATCTGACATGCTCTACCTTTCCTCATTTATAAGGATCCCATGCACAGTCCTGTAGGATTTCAGTCCCGGCAAACCAAACCACCAGGGTAGGAATGAATCATCATCATATGTGCTTTGCACAAAAGAGAAGCATGAAAACCCCCTGATGGACTGGCCTGTTAAGTGTTTTTTTTAAGCCTGGAGGCTGTGATCCCCAGAGTGTCAGAGTCTTCCTTCCAGCACCAGCACAGTCGTGGGCGGCCATTTTAAATGGTTGCCTTCTTGACTTGTTGGCAACGAGCACCACCCCTCCTCTCAAGCAGAGAGACAGGGCTCAGGTGGAGGGGGAGCAGAGAGACAGGGCTCAGGTGGAGGGGAGCAGAGAGACAGGGCTCAGGTGGGGGGGAGCAGAGAGACAGGGCTCAGGTGGAGGGGGAGCAGAGAGACAGGGCTCAGGTGGGGGGGAGCAGAGAGACAGGGCTCAGGTGGAGGGGAGCAGAGAGACAGGGCTCAGGTGGGGGGGAGCAGAGAGACAGGGCTCAGGTGGGGGGGAGCAGAGAGACAGGGCTCAGGTGGAGGGGAGCAGAGAGACAGGGCTCAGGTGGAGGGGAGCAGAGAGACAGGGCTCAGGTGGAGGGGAGCAGAGAGACAGGGCTCAGGTGGGGGGGAGCAGAGAGACAGGGCTCAGGTGGAGGGGAGCAGAGAGACAGGGCTCAGGTGGGGGGGAGCAGAGAGACAGGGCTCAGGTGGAGGGGGAGCAGAGAGACAGGGCTCAGGTGGAGGGGAGCAGAGAGACAGGGCTCAGGTGGAGGGGAGCAGAGAGACAGGGCTCAGGTGGAGGGGAGCAGAGAGACAGGGCTCAGGTGGGGGGGAGCAGAGAGACAGGGCTCAGGTGGAGGGGAGCAGAGAGACAGGGCTCAGGTGGGGGGGAGCAGAGAGACAGGGCTCAGGTGGGGGGGAGCAGAGAGACAGGGCTCAGGTGGGGGGGAGCAGAGAGACAGGGCTCAGGTGGGGGGGAGCAGAGTCGCCTGACTCTAGTCGCCTGACTCTAGTCGCCTGACTCTAGTCGCCTGACTCTAGTCGCCTGACTCGTCCATCTAAGCGGTCTGACACGTCTGGTTGTCACAGCACCAGTTGCTTTGAGGCGTTTCAGCAAGATCCCGTGACCAGGCTTAGTCAGGGTGTCACAGACTCAGTGATAAGGGAGGAAGGGTTTCATCCAGATGTGAAACTGCACTATGTAGTTGCTCTTCATCCTCCTGTTGCTTCGTTGTTGTTTGACAGGAAGCTGACAGGGAGCACTTCCAGCCAGATACAATGACTTGAGGAGGCACAACACATGATGTTACCCTGCTGTCACTCAACCTCCCTCCATGTGCAGGGACGACCAGAGAGAAGCCGTGCCACTACTCTCCCCTCTCTCTCCCCTCTCTCTCCCCTCTCTCTCCCCTCTCTCTCCCCTCTCTCTCCCCTCTCTCTCCCCTCTCTCCCCTCTCTCTCCCCTCTCACAAGGTAGATGAACCAGGTCGCTGATTTAACCGTCCCACCCACGGTTCTCTGCTCAACATAGCCACAAAAGTCTGTTCATCATAACAGCACCTGCCTATTGTCTGTCAAACACATCCATGACACAACACTCAAACACCTACACACATTCATACATGTGCACACACATGTACGCTGCACACACACTACACATCAGAAGCCTATCCCTTTTGTTTTTTGGCTCGGCCACTAAGAACGCAGAACTCTGCTCTCCGACACGACTCTTGTTTATTATTGTCCTGGTTCCTGGTTCCACCCAGTACTCCCAGCCACAGTGCCCAGGGCTCTGTCCTGAGTGTGTCAGGCTTGTGTTGTTAGCAGAGGTTCTGCCGAGGTTAGAGCAGGGGGATAATAAGCCGACTGTGAGCGCTGTGCGCTTGGTAGCAGCCATGCTGGCCGCTAATGATCTCCATTAGGCTAGCATCACGCCAAGACCAAGCCAGGCTGGCTGGCCCGGTCTGACAGCTCCTCTGGCAGGTACAGCTAATCAGGAACGCTGCCCCCCCCCCCCCAAACCCCCCCAGCCACAGGAGTGCCTGTTCTCTTGGCGGCAGCCACCTCCACTGTACTTGCCCAAAGAGCAAGTACAGTTGGTAATTAGTTACTGTCTTCACAGGGGGAACTTTCAGACGGGGGAGAGAGCAGGAGACTGAGGGGGTACACCAGCTGAAGGAAGCGCTGGAAATGAAGGAATTAGGAGGAGGGAGAGTGGGGGGTGTCAGGGGAGGCCTGGTGACGAGAGGAGGACGAGTACAGAAGGTAAACAGAGAGCTGGGTCACGCGCCTTGCTCTCTCCTGCCTCGCTCTCTCCTGCCTCGCTCTCTCCTGCCTCGCTCTCTCCTGCCTCGCTCTCTCCTGCCTCGCTCTCTCCTGCCTCGCTCTCTCCTGCCTCGCTCTCTCCTGCCTCGCTCTCTCCTGCCTCGCTCTCTCCTGCTTCGCTCTCTCCTGCTTCGCTCTCTCCTGCTTCGCTCTCTCCTGTCTGGCTCTCTCCTGACTCACTCTCTCCTGCCTCGCTCTCCAGCCGTTCACTGACAACAACATTATCACCAACATTACGCAGTGACGACAGAAACACCAGAGTGAAAAAGGCATGTCTCATCCATGCAGAGATTAGAAGCTGCTGTTGTTTACTTTTAAAGTAAAAGTAGAACAGACAATAATCTTCCAGTGACTGGATCGTATCAGAGAGGACAGGATTTAAGAGAAGTGGTTAGCTGATTGGTCATTTGAGTCCTCGTGCCCCTGCATTGGACCAAACACAGAACCTTCATTAGGTTGGCATGGAGATGAGAGGACAGAAAATGAGCGATGAGGCCATGCTTGAGTGTGTGTGAGAACACAAGAGTTCGGTTTATTCACATTATGTACACATTGTCAAGGAAAAAAAAAGAATTGGGTAGAGAGCAGAATATGTGAGAAGTGACCAAGAAGAGGAGAGCAGAATGGCCTGCTCCATCTGTGGCCTAGGAGAAGTCAGGCTCCCAGACCTGGCACAGAGCAGAGCTCAACCCTACTGGAGCTCAATCATTTGCTAATTTGCTGAATAACAGCCATGCACTCGTCTCCCAAGTTTGAATGTTTTCCTATCACTTGCTGGCATGTGCAAGATGTGCATGTGTGTGTATTGTGTGAAATTGTCTTCAGTCTGCTGTTCAGCCTCTTTCTGCATAACAAGTCACACAACATCAGTCCCTCCATGACACGCTGTAGCATGAGCATCAGCAACACCTCCAGACAGACTACCACAGAGATCAGCAACCCCTTCTATTTATATATGATATTAGAACATGCTTAGTCTCTATATTCAAATGATGTGCAAAACTACCTTCAATCAGATATCAGCAACGTTCTATGGGCAGAGGAGACACGCTCCAAGTATGACCAGGATTCATGTCTGGAACATTACATTACATTTAGTCATTTAGCAGACACTCTTATCCAGAGCGACTTACAGTAAGTACAGGGACATGTACACCCTACTTGCCTCGGGGCAAGTAGGGTGTACTTGTCATTTGGCAGAGCCGGGGATCGAACCAGCAACCTTCTGATTACTAGCACAATTCCCTAACCGCCCGATTCCCTAACTGCTCAGCCACCTGACTCCTGGAACATACACTGCAGTATAGCTCCACTGTGCAGCACTGGGTCACCAGCACTGGTTGTTTTGCAGACAAATAGTATGCGGTAAAGCAGTTGCACTGTGTGAAACCAACTTTGATTACAGACGGTTATTGCATTTCATTAGAGCTGCAGTTACTTTCTGAGGCACATTAAACTAATGCTTCTTAACTTATTTATTTTTCTAGATGTGGGATATCGCTATGGATGGCAGTCTGCATATCTACGAGTTATTGCTTTTATTGTCAATTAAATACACACAGTACTTGTAGTGTTAGTTACCGTTTTATAGGCGTTTAAATAACTTGTGGCGCACTGCAGCACTTAAAGTGTGCTGGTCCATCGTTAGTGTTTCTCCAGGTTGGTTTACGGTTTCTCCCCTGGCTAGTCCTCTGACTTGTGGTCCAGTTGGTGGAGAGGCCAAGCCCTGGAGCATGTACGCTCTTGTCAGGCTCACCCTGTCCAGCCCTCATGACACGCCATCGCTATGGTCAGGCTGGTGGGCCAGGGAGCTGATCCCATCATCCCCACACAGAGAGGGGAGTAAGAGAGAGAGAGGGAAACGGGGAGGGAGAGAGAGAACGATGAAGACAGAGGGAGGGTGAGAGAGGCCCTCCCCAGGCCAGAGGTGACAGTGGGGGTTAAACAGACAGCTTATTAGCAGGCTGTCCATTGTCAGGGTGATAGCTGGTGCCCAAGTCGTGGCTCACTGTTAGTACTAACAAGCCCTCACCCTCCACACATCAGAACCACCAGCAGCCCTCCAATCACATGGCTCTGTCTCCTAGCCTCTGGGTACTAACAAGCCCTCACCCTCCACACATCAGAACCACCAGCAGCCCTCCAATCACATGGCTCTGTCTCCTAGCCTCTGGGTACTAACAAGCCCTCACCCTCCACACATCAGAACCACCACCAGCCCTCCAATCACATGGCTCTGTCTCCTAGCCTCTGGGTACTAACAAGCCCTCACCCTCCACACATCAGAACCACCAGCAGCCCTCCCAATCACATGGCTCTGTCTCCTAGCCTCTGGGTACTAACAAGCCCTCACCCTCCACACATCAGAACCACCAGCAGCCCTCCAATCACATGGCTCTGTCTCCTAGCCTCTGGGTACTAACAAGCCCTCACCCTCCACACATCAGAACCACCAGCAGCCCTCCAATCACATGGCTGTCTCCTAGCCTCTGGGTACTAACAAGCCCTCACCCTCCACACATCAGAACCACCAGCAGCCCTCCAATCACATGGCTCTGTCTCCTAGCCTCTGGGTACTAACAAGCCCTCACCCTCCACACATCAGAACCACCAGCAGCCCTCCAATCACATGGCTCTGTCTCCTAGCCTCTGGGTACTAACAAGCCCTCACCCTCCACACATCAGAACCACCAGCAGCCCTCCAATCACATGGCTCTGTCTCCTAGCCTCTGGGTACTAACAAGCCCTCACCCTCCACACATCAGAACCACCAGCAGCCCTCCAATCACATGGCTCTGTCTCCTAGCCTCTGGGTTCATGTCTGACCGGGGAGGGGGCTAGGTGGGGGAGGGGGCTAGGTGGGGGGGGGGGGGGCAGAGGACACAGAGGAGGGCAGGTCAGGGGACAATTCATTTTGATGGTTGCTGAATAAACACTGATATTGACACTATTAAAGTCACCATCTGCTTTGAGGCAATTAGTGAACTGAGTAGAATCTACATGTCTTGCTTCCTGTTTGCACAGTTTTTTCCATCTTAAATTTGAAACTGTAATAACTACAAATTAGAAACATGTCATAATACTGAATAATTCACTTAACAACTGAGAGTGCATCTAGTAGTACAGCAGATAATTAAGGATATGAAGTTCGTACTTTAACGATATCTCCGATACTGCCAGTATGTAAAACCAAACACGGAAGTAGATAAGTTGTCACTCAGCGAAGAGGTGACAACCTTTAACAGCGAACCCCATGTTCAGCTTCAGGATACAGGCTGAGACTGATCAAGTCACTTCTAACACTTCTGCTTCAGTCACACTAACATTTCCTGACACCTCCCATCTCTAAGTATAGTGTTGGTGGAGGCAGCTGCATAACTAAATCGTGACTTCTATACCTACAGAATGATTTGGGTTCCCTCTGGACTCCAGTACATGGCCAGACCGAGACATCAAACTAATAGCTATATGGAACTGAATGATGTTGTTCACATTAAGAGCGCATCACTCATTTTCTGTCTGGTGACATGCATGGCCTTATCCCAACACCTACACCAAACAAGGTCAACCAGGAGATGAGCTTCTGGGTGTAGTCGGTGTGAGCTACAGTAATGATGTTATTTCACCCAAAGACCATGACTCACAGACATCTGGCGTCAAGGGAAAACCTGCCTGACATCACTGTTCCCCTACTGTCTGTCACCCTTTCATTTAATCATAGAGGTTTTCAATACATAAGCTGGATGTTTTTCTTACAGGTGCAAAGCAATTTGAGTGCCTTTCCTCGGCTATGAAGAAGAGAGTTCCTGCCAAAGCAAGAAAACGAGAGATATAGCTACACTCTCGCATCCATGTGTTCCATCTCCCTCCCAACCATCCCTAGCATTTAAATAGAAAACGCTTTGAGTTCTGTCAGACAAAGGATAGCAGAATTCTTTATAGATGAAACTAGGGATTCATTCATCCCTAATGAGATTTTAAAAGACGAACAGAAAAAGCAGAGCACAGCAAAGGGAGAAATTGACAGATGTGGATGATAGCCTGGATGTATAGCTTTTGTATCTAATTAGCAGTCAGTTTAACAGAAATCAAAGCAAGAAGCCCCACATTTAATTCCCCCTCTACAATTCTCATTCCCTTATAATTGTATCAGAGTCATTATCTTAACAGCAAACCCTGAATGATAAATAAAAGCTACTGATTTCACCTTGATCTTGGGGCCTCACTCTCAATTAACACCCCCAGAGGGCAGCTATACTGGGGCCTGCAAATTAACACATCTGCTACAGAACAAGGAGACAGTCATCCTTTTATCGTGTTGAGGGGACCAGAACGATTACATCTTCTTCTCTACCATATTCACCGTATTTAAAAGACCATTTAAATATGCTGTTCTAGTGTGACAGGTCAATGTCCAGACCTTCAAGGCCTGAAGATAACTGTTGGGACACAGTTTCTGCTCCAGTCTCTGCTTGAAGGGGATATTCTGCATCATGAGGCATTAGAGGCCTTTCCATCCTTATTCATATTTCAACATCGGTAAACTTGCTCTACACACTGAGGAATATCACTTTTTTACATATGTTTTAAAAAAGAATTCTGGCTTCTTATCTAGCTCTGATGTGGACCGCCCAATCCCCAGCTGATCTATTTTTACTTGTGATGAACTTGTCTTCTCTCCTCTCTTTCAAGAGCACCTTTATGATTAGATCAGAGACTGGTGGTCCAGGTGGGAGACACACACACACAAAGGAAAGGAAGATTCGAACCTCACGGGTGAGCGGTTTCCCAGGGAATACCCTTCCAAGATCGGATCTAGACAACTAGAACGCATTTCCAGACAAAATAATACTTCTTCAGTTCAGGATCTGGGATTAGAATAAACCTCCAGAACTTCGATCTACGATTAAGTACTTAACCTAACCCAAAACTGGTAATGAGAAATGCAGGCCTGCCACTCATCATGTCTCTGGTCATATTGTGTACTACAAAACACTTCATTCAAAATGGTAGCTTACACCAAATAAAGCCCTTAAGAAAATGGGCAGAAAAACATGTAATAAAACACAACCGAATAACTATTTAATGTTCTGTGACTGATAGTGACGTTTACCATCTGCCATGCTTTCACCGGCGGTGTGGGCTGGCAGGCTTGACGTCATATGAAACCCTGAAGGATGAATTAACTGCGCAGACACTAAGCACACTGGGACTGGTAATTGTTGTTTGAGAGATGAATGTTTTCTGTCTGCTGATGTATTGGTCGAGCACAATCCATCATGACTACAGCCGTATGGCTGGTCTAGCCGATGTCTGCCTCCACCTCGTCTGAGGCACGGGATGGGAGGCACGGGATGGGAGGCACAGGGGCAATGGATGGGCCGCTGTGCTTCTCTGTACCATCCTCACCCACCATGTGTGACAGGTTTTGGTAAATGACAGGTTTTGTCTTCATGAAGTTTGATGGAGACTCATCAGACAGAGCTGGAGGTACACCAGTTCATACACTCCCATATGTGTCTGACCATAATTATGAGATACCATATATTATAATCACAAGTACAATACACAATCATCTTAATCGACCAGAAAGCAGATTGTCATTCAACTGACAAACCACGGGACACAGAATTCACATCAGAACGGATTTATCGGATTCAAACTTGACTCTCAGCCATTTTCTGTCATCAACTCCAAAGAGACCCAGAGATGGAGTTCTTCTGAAACTAAAATGTTTCCATGACATCTAAGCATTTAAAACCACCAATTTCCACAAGAAATGACAATGCAACATGATAATAAACGAGTCCATTTAGCAGATACTTTTCCCCAAAGCCACATGTCGGGGGGATTTAAACCTGGGTCTTTGTGATCTGCAGTCAAATTGCGCTACCCCTGAGCGACCCATCTGACATAACAGTGCTTCTGCAACACATCCTGGGGAGCAGAGGGAGGGGAGAACAGGCATATGTGGGTTTACCAAACATTTCCATAGATGTCTGGGACCCCAGCTGAACGGCTCACTCTCAGTTTACCATCATCTCAACCAGGCTTCCATTATGTTTATTCCTCATTAAAATTTTATCAGCCACAGAGAATTGCAAAGATTAGCGAAAGGAGGATGGTTTTCTCTCCAGCCTGTTTGAGGATGTATTCAGCTGTGGATGATCCCAACATATCAGATCCCCCAAGTTAAGAAGTTGCCCAGAGCAGGTCAGAGGTTGTGACGGGGGTCTGGGGCAGGGAGAGCAGCCAAGCGAGTCCAGACTCCACGTTTTCACACACAGACTCCAGTGTGCTCACCTACATACCAACACCAAAATGTGATTAGATGGTAAAGCTTTGTCTTGGCCTATTGATTCGTGAGATGTATAAATATTTATGTTATTGAGCGTGTGTGTGTGCCTGTATGTTGATGTACAGTGTGAGTTCAGGTCATGATGGGGAGGTTTATAAGGGGAGCAGAGAAGGAGGAAAGATGTTTGTAGACTGTAGCCCAGTTCCTCAACACCCACAGTCAATTACACTCCCTGCCTCGGACTATGCAGTGACACACCCTTGTGTTTTCTTAGTTAATGGAGGCATTTGTATTATCAATAAGGCCTGTTCCTGTGGCTGAGGTTAATTCATTGGCTGCTTTTTGATTTGCTGTTAGGGGTGGTGGAGATTGAGAGCGCGAGGTGCAAAGCTGTAAAACAGATGTATTTCTCACTTGTGTATTGACTTAGAAAAAGGCGTCTGTGCTCTAATTGACTCCAGTGAGGCCCCATAAAAGTCTCCATAACACTCAGACTACCTTTCAGGGGTGCTATGCACTTAGCAGTAAAACATGCTTGGCAATTAGCAAATAGCACAGATACATTAGCTGTTTGGAGAGTTGTTCAACAGCTAATTGAAGTGTCCATTGTCACCAAAAGGAGGCTTTCTGATGGATGCAGACGAGAGGGAAATGAACAGGTCTGACCGTTACCAACAAAAACTCCCATTAATCTGTCCTTCACCGCCAACCTGCAGCATTGTAGCGCTTTGAAGCAAAGTACATCTCCCTAAAAAGCTCCAGTCAGTATGTAACCTTTGACTGCTCAGTTTGGGAGTGTTTTGTCTGAATAAAAGTAGCTTAACTACCGTAGCTTAAAAGTTAGGATGAAAAGCAGACTTGGGTGACGTTAGATTTGCTTAGATCTGAAATAACTGCTAGATTTTCACAAACATGAAATTGTGTTGTATGGTTTGGTTAGCTGGGAAAGATGATGCTTTAATCTCTGTGGACTTATTCTAGCGTTGAATTGTTAGGGTTTGCCTTTTATAAAAACCTTTCAAATAAAACTCTGACAGTGTTATTACAATGTTGAGGGACGATCTATACTTTGCAAAAACAAAATAGCAGAAGCCAACTTCCCTGAGCGCTGAAAGTCTGAAACAAGACGAACAGCAGTAATCACTGAGGGATATGAAAGCTTGAGAGGCTGCAGTTGGGAAGACCAGCCCGTTATACTGGCAAAGTCATTAGCAAGGGGGAAGAAGCGCTTGTTTTAGTGACCTCCTTCCTGCGTGGGTTTGACCAGTCGCCTCCCCGGCAGCCCACTCTTCCAGAGCGGCTACTCCTCAGAAGACGAGTGCGGGGGTCAAAGTGGCTCGTTCAGTAATGAAGCATTAGGGGATGAGATAAGCCACAGCCGCCAGGAAAAGCCTCCAGAAGGTCAAGAGATGGATTGTTCATTGGCTCAACGCCGTGACGCGAGCGCTGTTTACTGTTGGTAAAGCCGCATGTCTGTGACCTGGCAGAAAGACTAAGAAGTGGGTGTTTAATGGTGGACTCCGTGAGCTCCAAGCTTTTTCTTGGGTGTTAACAGCCTTTCTCCGAGGGAAGGTATCTCCTCATCTTATGGTACCATGGAATAAAGTTAAGATGAAATGCTGGTAGAGGCGTTCTTGAAATGTACACTTTACATCTTAAAAGTTATATTGAGTTCATGGGAGACACTGATTTTCTGAACACAATATTGTGATGTGGGGAGCTGTATACTGCAGCTGTTCCATTAGATGAATCATATACATATGACATCAATGCTTTGTTGTGGTAATTCAACTAACCCTATAGAATCCACAGGGCAACAATCCATTAATAAAACAAACTCTGGACAAACCATTCAAACAATTACTGAAGACTGGCTCTCAAAACTATGAATCCAATTAAAACTAAAAAAACAAAGCAATATTTTCATAGGGGAGCCGAGAGCTTGCATAATTTATGTTTGTCTTTTTTTCACCCACTTTGAATGGACCTAATAAAACCAACATCCATTCAATAATGCATGACCTTTGGTTTTGTTAATAGGCTTTGTAGTGGCAGTAATGTACTTTCCTACAAGGGGGATAGAGATTATGGCCAGCACTCTCTGGCTGCCAGATATTGATCTGGTTTAATACCCCTCACGCTGCCCATTCGGATATTTCAGCCCAGGCCCCTGACATATATATATGTATGTATATACATACATATATATATACATATATATACATACATATATATATATACATACATACATACATACATACATACATACATACATACATACATACATACATACATACAAAAAAGAGAAAGAGAGAGAGAGAGAGAGAGAGAGAGAGAGAGAGAGGAAAGGGTGAAGGAGAGAGAGGGAGAGAGAGGATGAGGGGGAGAGACAAGTAAGTAAGTGCATCTTAGAGAGGAAGGTATAGCACTAATTCAATAATTGTAGCCTCTCTTTCAATCTGATTATTCAAATAATTAAGAGAAATTGCTCATGCGAAACTTCAATAAGCTTTACATATTTAACACACTGCACCATAAATTGGAAAAAAAGAACACATGACTGTCTGATTTGCATTGAAACGTGATTGTGATCATGCTGTGGGGCCTGGGCCAGCTGATGGAATACCCACTGGGAACTGATCACATCGTATAACATAGAGTGGTGACCATATGTTGGGTTGATGGGTAGAGCATTTTACTGCAGATCAAGAGATTGCAGGTTTAAATACCCCCTCTCTCTCCCTCTCCCCACACAGTACGTACCTTTGGATAAAACCACCTCTTACCCCCCCAATAACATTGATTTTGTGTGGTGTAAAATGTGACTCCCTCTGACCTGTAGAGCAGGGTTTGGTGGCAGTGACAAGTAGAGAGGGGCCAGATGGCAGAGGTTTCTGATTGGTGGAGCGGATCAGCTCTGAGCTGTGATTAGCTGCTGGAAAAGACAGAGCAGCCATGTTTTACTTGTTCATCTCAGCACAGAGCCCAAGGTGGCAGAGGGGAGATTTCTCTGGGGGAAATGTGCCTCCTCTAGATAAGGTTTGGGGCCAGATAGAGCTTCAGTGTGTCACAATGAAGAAACTAAGCAAGCCAACTTTCATTAAAAGAAGAAAAAAAACCCTAAATGAACTAAAAGAAAAGACGTTATGGTGTGGAACGCGGCCCAGCTGAAATAATGTCTCCTGCATTGTAGAAGGAGACACACAAAGTTTCCTTTCTGTCACCTAAGCTGCCTTGACTCTTGGGGAAAGAAACCTTCAGAGAAAGTTCACGCTTGAAGTCACTCACTAAGTTTAAAAGAAAAACCCCAAAACAAAAAAAAAGATGTGAATGAAAAACGTGAAAAGGTACAATTTGATGTGTCTGGCCTTCTACCTTGCAGCAGTAAAAACTGTAAAATGTTTTAAAGAACAATATGATAAATGCAAATCGACCTTTCAGGACTTTCCATCCTTTTAGAAAAAAAGCAGAAAACACAGGTGACAAAAGGGAACTGATTGTGCCTGATGGTCGTCCAGGGCCTTGATTATGAGGTAATAGAACTGATTGTGCCTAATGGTCGTCTAGGTGATTATGAGGTAATAACACTCTGAAGATTATTCCACTGTGGTCTTTTTCCCAGCATCGCTGTCCACCGTTTCACTCAACCGGAATGATTCAAAATGGACAACAGACTGCTCAACCAGTACGCTGCAGTTTAGTGTAGGCTAGATGCACTTAAACATTATGTAGTACTTTTTTGTATCAATATGATTGTGGATGATTAAGGCCACGTTTCTGTCAACTCATAAATTGTTTGTGCCACAGAGAACACATCTCAGATGCCTAGCTCGAGGTATTGTAATATTGTGCTGTGATTGGACGGTTTGTATAATCCGTCTTGTAAATGAACTCAGGCATTGTTTCCTTTTCAATCAATGGGCTAGAAGAATCGCATCAAGGATGGACAGTGACAAGGCAGGAAACACTGTGCAGAATCATTGACCCTCGCATGATCTAAATGCCACGAGATTAAATTACAAAAGATGAAGTCCACCCACATGTGCAGTTCAGTACTGTTTGAAAGGTCACTGGATGCATTCTGAATGGACACAATGTCCACAGAGACAAGACAGCCCACCTGTAGCATGGGTGAAGGATTGCCAAGCTAATGCAACTAGAGGAGTAGGATAGCTGTCTCTATCAGACACAGTAAGCCTGCCAGGACAAATGTGTTTCTCTTTTTACAAAGCAACAATCGGGTAAAAATAGGCAGTATAAAAAAATTAAAAGAAAAACGTCTCGTCATTCAGATATTGAAACGCCATCAGCTCTCAGAGATTTTTAAGTCAGACCTAAACGGGACCAACCAGCCCCTAAATCAGTCCTCCGTTACTCAAGGTCGGCCAACCACAAAATGAGTCAGTCCTCGTACTGTACGGCAAGATCTGAGGCAAGATTGGAGGTGGATTAAAATTAATGGCTTTTCTAATTGGACCACATGTTGGCTAAAGTGATAGAGTGGAGCTAACATGACTCTCTACACCAGGGAGACGGCACCCTCTGCTTTCTCCGTCTGGCTGGTGTTCACGGACAGGATGGATGATGTCATGCAGGTTCGAGGAGGGTGTTTTACACGCCCCCGAGGAGCTGTCACCCAGGGAGGGGGGCGAGGAGCTGTCACACAGGGAGGGGGGCGAGGAGCTGTCACCCAGGGAGGGGGGCGAGGAGCTGTCACCCAGGGAGGGGGGCGAGGAGCTGTCACCCAGGGAGGGGGGCGAGGAGCTGTCACCCAGGGAGGGGGGCGAGGAGCTGTCACCCAGGGAGGGGGGCGAGACCCTCTACCCCGGCTGGCAGGTCAGGGAGAGGAACAGCTACGAGACTAGCAAACTCTGACACCATCTTTTAGTGTCTGTAAATCAGCGGTAACACATGGGGAGATTTGGGAGGTTTGAAACTCGACACGTTCTGTTCTAATAAATACAGACGGTGAATACAGGAAGGGGTTCAGACTGGGCCGGATGTCCCAGCTAATAACTGCAGATGCCTGTATGTTAGTGAGTTCTGTGCAAAATCCTCTAACTTCTACCTGACAGCACGGACACCCCCACAGTGTTATGCTAGCTCTGCTAGTTCTGCTAACATTAAACTGAATTCTTGCTGAAACAATAAACTTTACTGAAAAATATACAAAAAATAAACAAATAAATTAAATAAAAGCTCTGATTACCTTCTGGTCTGAAGAGCAAATCAGGAAATGAGACACTTGTTTTGTCGCTGCTGCTGTGATTAAGTATATGTAATATAGTTAAATGTTACATAATTACCAAGTCGAAGTATTACGCTGATTGATAGATGATTTATGTAATTGAGCCTGCATTTGTCATCAAGACAGATTTAATTGAACTTTTTATCTTTCTTTTAGTTTCCTTCTTAAAATCTCAAGTAAACTAAAAGTTAATGTGACATTTAACATGAAGGAAAATACATGAAAAGGAAAGGAATAACTGTCTCAAACACAGAGGAAAAAAAACACCACAACAAATATGCTTGATTATCCAAAATGGGCAATTTGCTCTAGTGGGACTTCTCCCTTGTCTTCCTTGAGGGTTCGGGTTGGTTAAGGTTCTGAAGTTTCATGGATCTTTGTGAAGCTCTGTGTCAAAAGCGATATTGAAACAGTGATTTGCCAGCTAAGCTGCAGGGCTCACCAGAGTGACGTCGGGCACAGAGATCATGAGATCTTCTCCAGTTCATCCAGCCGTCTCAGGGCACGACTGAGACAGAGCTGATTAGCCGATGGTTTACATTTGGAGATGAGCTGTCTAGATCGCTGACGGGAGCACTCTCCCCTGCCTCTCTCTCCGAGGCTGGCAGCCCCATTGTTATCGGGTGTAACCGCCACGTGTTGATTATCACTCAACATCCTTTCACTTCTTTTCCTCCTCCATCACTTTCTCGTTCTCTCGCCTTCGGCAACTCGGAGGAACGTGTCGATATTGGACACATCTATTTGGGGTGCTGATTATGAGCAAGCGTCATAGCGGCTTTCTCACGTCATGTCTTTTTGCTGTCAGATAAATATTAATCGTAAGAGCACATCATTGTTGAACCATCTGTTTCACATGCTAGCATGTTAGTATAAAGCCTGTTTCACATTTATCATTGTTAGCATGAAGCTATAGCTTTATTATTTTCCTCTCTCTCTCTCCCCCTTCTCCTCTCATGTTCTTCTGAGAAGTTAGAGGACCAACTGGACAGACCGAGTTGCCACAAACGGTATCAATCACACCATATGGAGACACAGTGCGGTCTATTTAGATCCACATGTCATCTACATGCAGCACTTATTACGGGTTTCCACGAATACAGCCAGAGAAGTACGTGTGATCGCCTCCTACGCTTGCCCATTAGCGCAAGTGACAAGATGTGTTGCTGCTATAAAACTGTCCTCCTTGCCTGGACATGATGCATGTCTGACAGGTGTCAGCCACCCTGGGTATGAAGCTTATTCCCATCTCTACCATCTTAATAATCACTTCCCCCTGTACCCTGTCATTACCTCCGCTGAGGCTAATTATACAGACTGCAGAGGCTGGGAAGTCATAGAAAGGCTTCAGAAGGCTGCACACTGCACAGCTGTTAGATCAAGCAATTCAGTCAAACGCATGCATACAAATGTTATGCTTCATACACACACACACACACACACCTCCTCGATATCTCTCTCCTGTCCATTACTGTAGCTCCTCTAATACAGCTGATGGTTACCAAGAGAGGGTTAATACACACTAACATTCATTTGACTCTCAGAAGCAGCTCATGGATATCTCCAACGGCTGCTGTATCATTCTGAACGGGATTTAGGAGGAGGAGCTTCACAGTAGAGAGCGGTGGGGCAGCGGTGAGGCAGCGGTGAGGCGGAAGTGAGGCGGCGGTGAGGCGGCGGTGAGGCGGCGGTGAGGCGGCGGTGAGGCAGAAGTGAGGCGGCGGTGAGGCGGCGGTGAGGCGGCGGTGAGGCGGCGGTGAGGCGGCGGTGAGGCGGCGGTGAGGCAGCATCACTCACACACACTGGCAATACGGTGCCTGAAACTGTTCGACTGATGGATCAGTGGAAAACCAATTCATCTTTGCTGCAACCTCATGCTGTGCATTCCTGATAACATCAATCAATCCCATCCCATGTTGGGGATAACGATGGCCCACGAGTTACAAAAGGTATACAGCACAGCGATGCCAGGAAGCACCTTAAGGTGAACAACACACACCCGGACACCAGTACATACATGAACCCTAACCAGTCTGGGAGTGGGTTTAGGGAGGCCTGGTACCAGTCGTACCAGACGGACGGACAGACGGACACCAGAAAAAGGTTTTCCCCTTCCTGTTGGTCTCAACAGGTCGAGAGGGTGTTTGTTCTGTGACAGAAGCCCTGCTGGCCCAGTGTTTTCATATCAACACAAGACCCTCGGTGGTCCTTCTGCTTGATCTGCAGGGTCCTCAGAAAATGGACATGCTGATACACACACACACACACACACAATACAGAAAACACACAGTGTTCCAGGCCTTTGAAACTTCTACTCAGCGTAACAATTTCATGCCTGTGTGCTGAATCAAGGGACTCCTTTGTCCACCTCGTGTGTTTTACATTCCCTGAGTAACCCGAGATGCTATCGAAGAGGCGTCTCGGCTGTTTTGTCACACACACACACTCACCTATGTTGAGAGCCAATAAGAACCAACGGTGACAAGCACAGGAAGTCCCTGTCCTTATCTGTTCCCACATCCTAGCCCTTTTACCTCCCTCCACATCCTCCTCCTCCACCCCTCTCGTGTCATTTCACGGCGTGTTTCCTCAGATTCAGAGGGCAGCGGAGCGCTGTGTGGAGGAGGGGTGCGTGGAGGAGGGGTGCGTGGAGGAGGGGTGCGTGGAGGAGGGGTGCGTGGAGGAGGGGTGCGTGGAGGAGGGGTGCGTGGAGGAGGGGTGCGAGGAGGAGGGGTGCGAGGAGGAGGGGTGTGTGGAGGAGGGGTGTGTGGAGGAGGGGTGTGAGGAGGAGGGGTGTGAGGAGGGGTGTGTGGAGGAGGGGTGTGTGGAGGTGGGGTGTGAGGAGGAGGGGTGCGATGAGGAGGGGTGCGTGGAGGAGGGGTGTGAGGAGGGGTGTGTGGAGGAGGGGTGTGAGGAGGAGGGGTGTGAGGAGGAGGGGTGTGAGGAGGAGGGGTGTGTGGAGGAGGGGTGTGAGGAGGAGGGGTGTGAGGAGGAGGGGTGTGTGGAGGAGGGGTGTGAGGAGGAGGGGTGTGAGTCAGGTGGCTGAGCGGTGAGGGAATCGGGCTAGTAATCCGAAGGTTGTCAGTTCGATTCCCGGTCATGCCAACTGACGTTGTGTCCTTGGGCAAGGCACTTCACCCTACTTGCCTCGGGGGAATGTCCCTGTACTTACTGTAAGTCGCTCTGGATAAGAGCGTCTGCTAAATGACTTAAATGAATGAAATATAATTTGGCCCCTGATATCACTAGGAGGTGCCAAAAATTCCCCCATAATTGGGTGTGCTCAAGCCTTCGGCGAGAGCACAACCTTTGTTCTCTAACATATATATTTATTTATTTATTATTATTTATTTTCGCCCCCCTAAAACTCAGTCAATATTTGGCCTACATACACAACGGCGGTGTCAAAAGGTTCGTCTTGGTAGCGATTGCGTTGCTTCTATTGGAATTTACGTTCCGTTGCATGGTTTGGGCTTAAGTTACGTTTTTGTGGCGAAAAGTGAAGCTAACGGTGGCTAATTTGCTAGCCACAGTCACTGACATTACTAACGTCACTACGTCACTAACGTCACGAAAACACGCGTGACTACCTAAATAATAACTATAAATAATAAGTATGCATTTTTATATAAAATACAGAAATATCAGTTGTAAAAATGTCATTAAAAAACGGACCCCTGTCCAACCGACGCAAGCAAGCACACCCTACAATTTCCCCAGAAATTGTACCCTCTCTAGTTTCCTCTAATAATAATGATAATTTAATTAACTTGTCAAAAACATTGTAGCCTATATGCCATAGAATGTTTTTGATTTTTGCCTCGACTGATGTTGCGTGTGCGTAAAGAACCGAACATAAAAAATACAAAGAAAAGAAATTACTACAAAAATTGAACGTTTCTTAATCATACCAGTGACTGCGAGTGTGAGGAGAAATGAAGATCAGCAAACACAGTCTCCGTCACCAT